>NW_015505798.1:607031-634350 GCF_001515645.1 Sinocyclocheilus grahami | reverse complement strand
AGAAAGAGTGTACTAAGCACACATCTCAGCAGTTTGCTCTAACTATGATTAGTGGGAAAAATCCCTCATGACATGAGCCTGATAAAGCCTCTCATGGAGGATGAGGGAAAATAGTCATGGGGTCTGGTCTCCTGTCAGAGCAGTTTGGGAACTGATAGACTAGCAGCTGTAATCAGTAGAAAAATGACACAATCTGCTATTTTGCCTCGGTTTACAAAAGGGATGTATAAATATGTCGCGTTTTATCAACTACATAAATTTTTGTCTGATGGGATAAACTCAAATAATGCAGTATGCATTAAATTGCTCTGGCAGCCGAGAGCCAATTTGAGATTCAACTGAGATTTTCCCTCCAAAGTGTGGATGTTTTCAGCAAACACTGCAGCTTAAGGTTTCAAGTCTAGGATTTCTACCCTGACAAATGGAAAACTTGACTGTCTTTATGGAAAAAAGTTATTGTCATTTTTTTTTCCCCCCAAACTAATTTAATCTCTGAGTTGAATCAATCCAGGTTAGCGTTGAATCTATAAAATCTGTGAAATTTCAGCCTGATCTCATTAGTATTTGTAGTATATTATGTAAAGTAAAAAAAATAATCATGCTGTGGTAAATGAGTATTATATAAAAACTCATAATTTACATCTAAATTGACATACTAAATCATATAACAAGTATAAAAAGTAGAAATTATGAGATAAAAAGTCGTAATAATGACATAAAATAGATTTTTTAAGAAATGTTTTTGATTTGTGAATTTCAACTTTTGTCATAATTATGACTTAATGCCACAATTTCAACTTTTTAATGTAATAATTATGAGTTTTTATCTCATAACTTATAATGTCAACTTTTTATCACATAATTAGGATTTTTTTTTTTAAGTCTATAACTATGATTTACCAAAGCATTTTTTTTCTTGTATGAAAATAAAAACATGAAAAATGAGAAAATCCATTGGGCTTCCATATAATCTCAGAAAACATAAACCATTTAAAACCATGTAAATAAAGTAAACAATTTCAATTCACAAAGCTGCAATTACCTCTGTAAAGACTCTTCAAATGGGAACCTCTCTGCTGCATTTAAAGGCATATTCAGTGGTGTATTCTCCTCGGTCTTGCACAGATAATTGCAACGTTTCATCGCCTGGGTGCTCCAGCTAAAAGAGCAGTTTCTCTAAAAATGCAAGAATTTTCGGTCAAGTGTTTTCGGTCTTTCTGACCATGTGTTTCTGGGTGCGGTAGTTTCCTTGCCTCCCATGATGACCATGATCGCTGTCTCACACGTCTGGGCCGTAAGAATGCTGAGACAGCTTTCGTGGATTGTTCATGCCCGCATTGCGAGCGTATGTCCATGGCTACACTGAGATCGCGGCTCTCATTTATAGTGAAACTCCCCTTGGAGTTCAGAGTGAGCAGAGGGCACCGTTGGTTAGCAATAAGGGTGATCTGAGGATCACAGTAGTTCCTGCTCTGTCGGGTCAGCCCCCACGGACTTATCACTCCTCAAAGCAGCGTAGTGACATCGAGCTTCCAGGTGATGATGTCGACCTGTCCCGCGGTGGGCCCAGTATCTTCTTCAGAGCTCCTGAGGAGGACAAGATGTCTATTTAGATGTCTAAATATGCGTTCTGTGTGAACGGCTTGGTTTCAGTTTCGACGTAAACAAGATCTACTCCGCATTGATGTTCACTTTTCCTGCAATATTTGTAATTAACAATGCAGCAACGCCGCATCTAGTGGCTTCAACTGGATAGGTTAACAAAAACATTAAAATGCAATGACACTTACATCGTCATCGTATCTCGTGCGCCACTGATAAGGCTGCCTCCTTAATGCACACCTAAAATTCGAATGCAAACGCCGCCACCTGGAGTAATCAATCCACGTCTCCCATCCAAAGCCTAACCTAACCCTAACCCCTAACCCTAAGACTGTCAAGGTATGGCTCTTTGTCTGCCCATCGCCAAGGGCACCCCTCTAAGGCATCAACACCTGCTCTGTCTCAGCCTGAATCTAAGGTTTCGTCAATACCTCAGCCGTTTTGTTGAGCATCCCGCAGGAAGGTGGCGCAGCCTGCTTCTCAGGGCGTTGCTAAGTCTTTTAAGAAGACGGTGAAGTGTCCCTGAGACGGGCGACCCGGAGATGGAGGAAGTTGCTCTTTCCCAGGGGGTGATGTGTCTGTCAACAATTTTGACGACTGGCTGATATTAGCTCACTCACGAGATGTGTTGTGCGAGCACAGGGACTTGGTGCTCAGGCACATCAGTCAGCTGGGGCATGGGTCAACTGGGAAAAGAGCAAGCTCTCCCCTGTGCAGAGCATCTCTTTTCTCAGGATGGAGTTGCACTCTGTGAATATGACGGTGCAACTCACGAATGATTGCGGCCACTAAGTGCTGGCCCGCCTGAATTCGTTCAGGGGGAAAACAGCGGTCCCACTGAAACAATTTCAGAGACTCCTGGGGCATATGGCATCCACAGCCGCAGTAAAACCACTCGGATTGATGCATATGAGGCTGTTTCAGCATACATTCGGCTACGTTGCCGAGTCCAGAGATGGGCATTGCGCCAGGGCACACATTTGGTGATCATTATTCCGATCTGTTGCCATTTATTCAGCCCGTGGTCAGGCCTTGCTTTTCTACGGGCAGTGGTGTACAGTAACGGAGTCATTTTACTTCGTTACTGTACTTAAAGGGATAGTTCACCCAAAAATGCTTACCCCCCAGGGCATCCAAGATGTAGGTGACTTTGTTTCTTCTGTAGAGCACAAACGAAGATTTTTAACACAAACCGTTGCAGTCTGTCAGTCTTATAATGGAGGTGAATGGGAATCACGGCTTTGAGAGTAAAAAAAAACATACACAAACAAAACCAAATTAAACCCTGCAGCACGTGACGATACATTGATGTGTCAAGACACAAAACAATCGGTCTGTGCAAGAAACTGAACAGTATTTATATAGTTTTTTACCTCTGATTCACGCAATGTCTGAACTGTTCAAACTGTCCTGAGTGGCGGCGCGTCCTCCTGAGCGCGTTCTCAACAGAAGGCGCGTGAGGCGGCTTCTTCTTCTTCCTTCTTTACGGCGGATCGCAGACTTATAAGTGCATTACCGTCACCTATCACTCGAGTGGACCATTGACACTCCTAATTGAGATTGTAGTGTCAATGGTCCATTTGAGAGATAGGTGGTGGTAATGCACTTATAAGTCTGCGCCGTAAACGCGCCTGCTGTTGAGAACTTGCTCAGAAGGACGCGCCGCCGCTCAGGTAGGATTATAAAAAAATGAGCTAATATAAAATTAAATTAAGTAGCCTATATAAAATTGCAAAATTAGTCTATCTATCAGTACTGTTTTACTTAAGTACATTAAAAATTTAGTACTTTTGTATTTTCACTCAAGTAAAATTGAAAAAGGAGTACATTAACTGGAATAATATTATTTTTATACGTATCTGTACTTTTACTCAAGTACTTGATTTGTGTACTTCGTCCACCACTGTCTACGGGTAGGAGTGCCCTTAGAACAAGTGTTGAGACATGTTGTTGTGATGACAGATGCCTCCAGAGAGGGCTGGGAAGAGCAGGTCTTGCTGGTTGTGCCCTATTGGCCCACCTGGACCTGGTTCTCGAACATGATGCTCCTCGCGACAGACACTCCCTGGCGAATTCCCCTGATGAAGGACCTTCTTTCTCAGGGACGGGGATTTGGCACCCGTGTCCAGATCTTAGGAACCTCCATGTGTGGCTTCTGGATGGGACGCAGCAGACTTAAGGGGTCTATCACAAGCTGTGATAGATACTATCACTCAAGCTAGAGCCCCCTCTACGAGTAAATTGTAGATTTAGAGACCAAGAAGGAACAGCCTACGGCCTCCCCCTAGTAAGTTCATTTATCGAATTCCACATTCTGGGTTATCTGCTTTCTGGGGGCGTTGGGAAGGTTATGCCTTGCGATTGCATCTGTCTTGGCACGCTCGTTTGCCAGCACCCACACCACTAATCCTCGTAACACAGTTCTTGGTTGTGGCACTTTCCATAGGGACCCCATAACGTCAGTGTTGATGCAACTTCTCCATTTCGTCCTTCAGGGAACGAGGGTTACATACCGACACATTATCTTTACTTCAGAGGATTCTGGAGGAAAATGCAATATTTTGGTCAAGCTCCTTAATGTGCTTCCATCTCCTAAGTTCAACAGGAAAACAAGAGCACTGAATCAGCTATTCTCTGTTTCCTGAGACCAAATCGCAGTGTGTTAAATTCTTTGTAATTATATATTAATCACAAGGTGAGAGTTTAACCATGTGATAACCCATTAATTATACATTTGTTTCCATAACATCATTCATTAAACCACAATGCAAATTACAAGAGATACGTTGTGTAAGTTGTGCTCCCTGTGTAGTTTCAAAAGGAGCCTGATCACAGATTAAATTTTTTATGAATTTGCACAACACAGAGACACTTATGAACATCAGACTAGAAATTGGAATAAATTTACTCCCAGGGTCCAAAATGCAAGTAAAAATTAAATGAATGAATGAATGAATGAATAAAAACCATTTTGCACCATAGGTTGCATGTACATTCATATTTTAGACTTATATAAATTAGATAGACTTATATATTTTAGAAAGAAAAAAAAAGTGTTTGTGTGTGTTTACTAGTGTATATTAGTAGAATTGTAAAAAAAATAGTCATTCTAATTTTCTCATTTCGCCTGGTTTACACCATCAACTTTGTGACTTTTAAGTAAAATTTTATGAGGCTCATTGAGAGGATATTGAGTGTGCATATATTCATATAGGAGGCCCAAAAGGAAAGGGAGTGAGAAAAAGAAGAAGAAAAGTGGGTCAAGAGAGAGAGAAAACGAGGATTAGAAATCCGTATTATTTGCATTCATCTTTTGATTTATCTCGAGAGCTTTCAATATTCCGCAATCACACATAAGTATTTACAAAGTGACTAAATCCTACATCGCTTATTTCAGCACTGCAATTACAGGATCAGTGCTATCTAAACATTTATCCATATTGCCATAACACTATAGCTGATTTACCTCTATGCAATCTGTGTCTTTTAGCTGGATCCAGTGACAACTGATGCTTCTTAAAAAGAGAGTCTACTTTCATCTAATTTATTGTTTGGATGTCTGCAATCTTCCTCCCACTTGTTTTTTTTTTTCTTTCCCAGGATTGAGCCTTAGTGAAAAATTTGACGAATGTGCAACAATGCAATATATATATACAAAAAATGTTTTGCTGGGAATCAGTGAGAACATAATGACTGCTATTTGAAACGTGATTTTTCTGTGAATTTTCTATATATTTTTTTTCTTACAAATTGTCATAAAAATAATCTTTTAAGATTGTTTCAAAATGATCTCAAAACAGACACCACTGATCCCACACACACACACACACAATATATATATGTGTGTGTGTGTGTGTGTGTGTGTATGTAGGAGTACATTAACTGGAATAATATTATTTTTATACGTATCTGTACTTTTACTCAAGTACTTGATTTGTGTACTTCGTCCACCACTGTCTACGGGTAGGAGTGCCCTTAGAACAAGTGTTGAGACATGTTGTTGTGATGACAGATGCCTCCAGAGAGGGCTGGGAAGAGCAGGTCTTGCTGGTTGTGCCCTATTGGCCCACCTGGACCTGGTTCTCGAACATGATGCTCCTCGCGACAGACACTCCCTGGCGAATTCCCCTGATGAAGGACCTTCTTTCTCAGGGACGGGGATTTGGCACCCGTGTCCAGATCTTAGGAACCTCCATGTGTGGCTTCTGGATGGGACGCAGCAGACTTAAGGGGTCTATCACAAGCTGTGATAGATACTATCACTCAAGCTAGAGCCCCCTCTACGAGTAAATTGTAGATTTAGAGACCAAGAAGGAACAGCCTACGGCCTCCCCCTAGTAAGTTCATTTATCGAATTCCACATTCTGGGTTATCTGCTTTCTGGGGGCGTTGGGAAGGTTATGCCTTGCGATTGCATCTGTCTTGGCACGCTCGTTTGCCAGCACCCACACCACTAATCCTCGTAACACAGTTCTTGGTTGTGGCACTTTCCATAGGGACCCCATAACGTCAGTGTTGATGCAACTTCTCCATTTCGTCCTTCAGGGAACGAGGGTTACATACCGACACATTATCTTTACTTCAGAGGATTCTGGAGGAAAATGCAATATTTTGGTCAAGCTCCTTAATGTGCTTCCATCTCCTAAGTTCAACAGGAAAACAAGAGCACTGAATCAGCTATTCTCTGTTTCCTGAGACCAAATCGCAGTGTGTTAAATTCTTTGTAATTATATATTAATCACAAGGTGAGAGTTTAACCATATGATAACCCATTATTATACATTTGTTTCCATAACATCATTCATTAAAACTCAATGTAATTACAAGAGATACTTTGTTCAGGTTGTGCTCCCTGTGTAGTTCCAAAAGGAGCCCGATCACTGATTACGTTTTTGATGAATATGCACAACACAGAGACACTTATGAGCAGCAGACTAGAAATTGGTATAAATTTAATCCCAGGGTCTAAAATGCAAGTAAAAATGAAATGAATGCATGAATGAATTAATAAATAAAAACAAACCTTTTTGCACGTAGGTTGCATGTACATTCATATTTTAGACTTATATAAATTAGATAGACTTATATATTTTAGAAAGAAAAAAAAAGTGTTTGTGTGTGTTTACTAGTGTATATTAGTAGAATTGTAAAAAAAATAGTCATTCTAATTTTCTCATTTCGCCTGGTTTACACCATCAACTTTGTGACTTTTAAGTAAAATTTTATGAGGCTCATTGAGAGGATATTGAGTGTGCATATATTCATATAGGAGGCCAAAAAGGAAAGGGAGTGAGAAAAAGAAGAAGAAAAGTGGGTCAAGAGAGAGAGAAAACGAGGATTAGAAATCCGTATTATTTGCATTCATCTTTTGATTTATCTCGAGAGCTTTCAATATTCCGCAATCACACATAAGTATTTACAAAGTGACTAAATCCTACATCGCTTATTTCAGCACTGCAATTACAGGATCAGTGCTATCTAAACATTTATCCATATTGCCATAACACTATAGCTGATTTACCTCTATGCAATCTGTGTCTTTTAGCTGGATCCAGTGACAACTGATGCTTCTTAAAAAGAGAGTCTACTTTCATCTAATTTATTGTTTGGATGTCTGCAATCTTCCTCCCACTTGTTTTTTTTTTTTTTAATTCATGTTCTTTCCCAGGATTGAGCCTTAGTGAAAAATTTGACGAATGTGCAACAATGCAATATATATATATATATATATAATTTTTGCTTATTGGATATATATATATATATATATATCCAATAAACAAAAAATGGATATATATATATATATATATATCCAATAAACAAAAAATGGATATATATATATATATATATATCCAATAAACAAAAAATGGATATATATATATATATATATATGTGTGTGTGTGTGTGTGTGTGTATGTATAAAGAATCAATTTCATTTTAATTAATTCAATTAAAAGAATATGTTCTACGCTGAATAAAAATAGCGTAGAACTGCAAGTTATTTTGATTTGATTTGATTTTTTTGTGTGATCAGTGGTGTCTGTTTTGAGATCATATTGAAACAATCTTAAAAGATAATTTTTATGACAATTTGTAAGAAAAAAATATATAATAGAAAATTCACAGAAAAATCACATTTCAAATAGCAGTCATTATGTTCTCACTGATTCTCAGCAAAACATTTGTCCAATTTTTTCTTCAGTACAATCAATCTATAGCTTCAATTTCTCTGTGTACATTCATGTAGACTAAATAAGATTGCATTAATTGAGAATACATAATGATTTATCTAATATTTAAAATGAAATAAAAAAATATTGACAATTTCAGTTATATCTTTGCATCAAATAGCTTCAGAATATGTCTTTGAGCCATAACAGTCAGCAGTGGTTCAGAGGTAGTACTTTCTTGCTAAAAATATGCACGTCCTTTAGAGAGGGGTTCTGCTCTGGCATCTCAAAGATAAATCCAGCATGGGGCTTAACGTCTTTGGGCTCACCACGCTGGCTTTGATCTTCCCTTGCAATTATCTCCGCCCTCATCTGTGCCACTTTCAAATGCCTAATCAACAAATCCATTTGACTCGCCATTTTGATTGTGGTAAGGTGGCGGCTGCTCTCCAGGTCTTCTCGAGGAGCTGCGAAGAACTGGGTTTGTGCGAGACCCGAAAGCCTCAGATGTTGTGTACAAACACATGAAAAGCACTGGCATTCTTTTTGAACTGGAAAGTTTGTACACAGGAACTCTGACGTCGCACAAGGATTTCAGAGAAACGACTAATTACAGGACACTTGTACATTGAAGAGAGTTCGTGTGTACGTTTTATATTTTTGTACTATATAGATGAAAAAAAAAAAAAACCTTGACACTTTTGGGGGTTTTAGGTATCTCAGAAATGTTTTTGATTAGCTTTTCATCCAAATTAAGCTGAAAGTGAACAAAAACATTTGGATTTGCTATAGATCTGCACCATTATCTGCAGATCAGGACAAACTAGCACAAATTATAATGGATCCAAATCACTGTAAGTCAAAAACGGCCGATTTCAACGTCCAAAGCACAACTACAATTATAAATGTATTCAACAGGATAGAGTTTCACCAGCACCATGGGCTTTTTATGAAAGAATATAAAAATAAAATGATGTAATGCTGTTAAAATTTGTGTTTCAGTTTCTTTCGAATGTACTAAGCAACGTACATACAGTAAGTACAATCACGTTTTATTAAGACTGATTCATATCAAATATTATTACTTTTTTTTCTGGGAATTGTATTTATTTCATCTTATTACTTTTACTTCTAGTTTTGCATTATACCTATGAGGGAGTATATTCAACAACATGACACATGTCTGACAAATTTCAAATACTAAATTATGCATAGAACATATAATAAAAAAATAATATAATATAATATAATATTTGAGGCTCGTAGGTGCAAGTAAACTATTATAATTTAATGTTTGGTTGCTAGTGGTGGGGGTATATCATATTCCTTTTTTCCCCGATGGCCTCCTGGATTTCAGCGAGGCTCTTACTGCTTCCACATCATCAAAGGCAATTGATGTGTGATGTTTGTGCTAAAAGAGTTTTTATCTCACTGGCTGAAATCCTAAAAACTGTTTTATAAGAGTGGTGTGGAAGAGGATGACAAAACATTACTTCACTGAGCACGGAATTCACTAAGATTCACACTTATTTGCACGCACTGTCTGAATTGTTTTAGCATCTGATTCACTAAATGAAGTATACAAATCAGGCATGGCACACACAGGTTAAAAAACACAATTTTAACAGCAAAATTTCCTTACAGGTTGGTGCTAAGTTGTGGAAGATGCAGACGATGTACAGAAGATGTACTGTACAGTAGCGTAACACTTCACACCTGAATCAGAAATATACACACCATTTTTTTTCTCATTTTTTCATTTATATAAATGTAATTCTATGAATAAATATATTTACAAAAATGTAATTATTGTATAAATCAGGGTTCCTCAAATCTTGCCCTGGAAGGCCAATGCGCTGCAGAGTTTAGCTCCAACCCTGATCAAACTCACCTACCTGTGATTTTCTTATGATCCTGAAGACACTGATTAGCATGCTCAGGTGTGTTTGATTAGGGTTAAAGCTAAACTCTGCAGGAAAGTGAATCTCGTGGGCCAGATTTGAGGATCCCTGGTATAAATGATCAATTATGCAAATAAAATATATAAAGTACACTCAAAAATAATAGTTCTATTATTTAAATTATAAATGTAAGAATTTTGTATTGCATATAACATTTCCACACTTCTCGAGGAGCTGCGAAGAACTGGGTTTGTGCGAGACCCGAAAGCCTCAGATGTTGTGTACAAACACATGAAAAGCACTGGCATTCTTTTTGAACTGGAAAGTTTGTACACAGGAACTCTGACGTCGCACAAGGATTTCAGAGAAACGACTAATTACAGGACACTTGTACATTGAAGAGAGTTCGTGTGTACGTTTTATATTTTTGTACTATATAGATGAAAAAAAAAAAAAACCTTGACACTTTTGGGGGTTTTAGGTATCTCAGAAATGTTTTTGATTAGCTTTTCATCCAAATTAAGCTGAAAGTGAACAAAAACATTTGGATTTGCTATAGATCTGCACCATTATCTGCAGATCAGGACAAACTAGCACAAATTATAATGGATCCAAATCACTGTAAGTCAAAAACGGCCGATTTCAACGTCCAAAGCACAACTACAATTATAAATGTATTCAACAGGATAGAGTTTCACCAGCACCATGGGCTTTTTATGAAAGAATATAAAAATAAAATGATGTAATGCTGTTAAAATTTGTGTTTCAGTTTCTTTCGAATGTACTAAGCAACGTACATACAGTAAGTACAATCACGTTTTATTAAGACTGATTCATATCAAATATTATTACTTTTTTTTCTGGGAATTGTATTTATTTCATCTTATTACTTTTACTTCTAGTTTTGCATTATACCTATGAGGGAGTATATTCAACAACATGACACATGTCTGACAAATTTCAAATACTAAATTATGCATAGAACATATAATAAAAAAATAATATAATATAATATAATATTTGAGGCTCGTAGGTGCAAGTAAACTATTATAATTTAATGTTTGGTTGCTAGTGGTGGGGGTATATCATATTCCTTTTTTCCCCGATGGCCTCCTGGATTTCAGCGAGGCTCTTACTGCTTCCACATCATCAAAGGCAATTGATGTGTGATGTTTGTGCTAAAAGAGTTTTTATCTCACTGGCTGAAATCCTAAAAACTGTTTTATAAGAGTGGTGTGGAAGAGGATGACAAAACATTACTTCACTGAGCACGGAATTCACTAAGATTCACACTTATTTGCACGCACTGTCTGAATTGTTTTAGCATCTGATTCACTAAATGAAGTATACAAATCAGGCATGGCACACACAGGTTAAAAAACACAATTTTAACAGCAAAATTTCCTTACAGGTTGGTGCTAAGTTGTGGAAGATGCAGACGATGTACAGAAGATGTACTGTACAGTAGCGTAACACTTCACACCTGAATCAGAAATATACACACCATTTTTTTTCTCATTTTTTCATTTATATAAATGTAATTCTATGAATAAATATATTTACAAAAATGTAATTATTGTATAAATCAGGGTTCCTCAAATCTTGCCCTGGAAGGCCAATGCGCTGCAGAGTTTAGCTCCAACCCTGATCAAACTCACCTACCTGTGATTTTCCAATGATCCTGAAGACACTGATTAGCATGCTCAGGTGTGTTTGATTAGGGTTAAAGCTAAACTCTGCAGGAAAGTGAATCTCGTGGGCCAGATTTGAGGATCCCTGGTATAAATGATCAATTATGCAAATAAAATATATAAAGTACACTCAAAAATAATAGTTCTATTATTTAAATTATAAATGTAAGAATTTTTTATTGCATATAACATTTATATATATATATATATGTACGTATATCTCATATATTTTAAATAACTATGTTGATACTTTTTCACTGAATAAATGTAATTATTTTCACAAAAAGCAGGTTTAAGCTCTCTCTCCCTCTCTCTCTCTCTCTCTCTATATATATATATATTGAGTTTTTGAGATTTTGTGAGCAGTAATAGTGCAATGCTAATTACATTAAGCAAATACAAGTAATTTACCACTTACAATGTAAAGCTATTTAGTGCCTGGTTTAACTGGATTGTGGGTGGTTAGTGAATAAGATGCAGGAATTAAATACCACAAAATATTGTAACTGTTTGGTGAAATGAAAGTATGAGTGTGTGTGTGTGTGTGTGTGTGTTAGTGGTGTACACAGCTTGTTTGATATGATCATTGCATGTTGGACTTAAGCTCCTGTGTGTGTGTGTGGTAATTGTGTTCTCTCTGCCTGTGCAGGCACGTTTCTCTCTGTGAGGTACTTGGCATCCACCATTTACTACCATATGCCAAGTTGATGATTTGGTGGAAACACACACACACACACACACACACACACACACACACACACACACACAGACACATGCTCGCACACAAAAGCTAAAGGCTGTGTAAATGGGTTCACACCATCGGCTGGTAAATATAGAATTAATGTTACTGATTCTGTCTCATGATGAGTGTTCACAGCTTGTTTGTTTTTATCTTTGTCAACTTCCTCGCACACTGTGGCTCATTTATTTTTAAAACTTGCAAGGAGAGGAAATGTCACATAAGATGGAGTTTTAACAGTGCAGTCATGTGTTGATGCCCTGGGAGAGAAGGCAAGAATTTCAAAACGAAGGCAGAAGAAGAAAAGAAAAAATACTGCAGTGTGACACACACACACACACACACAATCATCTCCCAAAACTACCCACGCACACATTGCATGCAAGATACGGCATTAGATTACTCATTCAATCAAATAACACATCCGAGCGTGCTCAAAGCACTTCACCACCCACAAATGAACTAATCACCTACACTCTTAAAAATAAAGGTGCTTCAAAAGGTTCTTCAAGCGATGCCATAGAAGAACCATTTTTGGTTCCACAAAGAACCATTCAGTCAAAGGTTCTTTAAAGAACCATCTCTTTCTTACCTTTTTGTAATCTGAAGAACCTTCTTTCGCCACAAAGAACCTTTTGTGAAACAGAAAGGTTCTTCAGATGTTAAAGGTTCTTTATGGAACCATTTAGACAAAAAGGTTCTTCTATGGCATCGTGAAGCACCTTTATTTGTAAGAGTGTATACAGAAAACCATGAATTTACCACCATAAATTAACATAAATTAAAAACTACTACAATGACACACAGAGAAGAGCTCATAAACATTCAAGCTCTCTTGGTACTGTGACGGATGTCAGTGGATGCCAAATAAAGTCACAAGACTTTGCAATGATATTAATATTATTAGGTATATTTATTTTTTATTATTAGAAGTTTTCAAACCTCTAATATTATAATATCTTAAAATATAAAATATATATTACTATGTTATAGTTCTACATAGGCTTTATCCAGTTTCTGGAGTTCACACCCGCGTATTGAGTAGTCAAGCTCTGACACTGACTCACTGGCAGGCCTTTTATAGTGATATCAAGTGCACTTAGGACTTAAAGGCTTACTCTTTTTCTTTTACCAATTATGGAAATAATCTAATGACCCTATGAAGAACATTCCTGATCAGTGACTTATGAAAGCAAATCCTGTATTGTGTTACGGCTGAGTGAGCTGATGTGGGGATACGATGCCCACAGATGGTTAACTCATAAGAATCGAGTGGCACTGTATGGTAAGTGATTCGATGTGTACAAACTGCAACCTTTTATCAAATGGTTTATAGAAACCAATTACATAGACTTGTTTGAGATTCTTGAAGTTAAATATGTAATTTATTTCAATTTTAAAATAAATACTTTATATGAGGTACACTACTGTTCAAAAGTTTGAGGATGTACTGTAATATGCAACTGTAATATTATTACAATTTAAAAGAACTGTTTTCTATTTTTAGTATATTATAAAATGTAATTTATTCCTTGCGACGCAAAGCTGAATTTTCAGCTGCCATTACTCCAGTCTTCAGTGTCACATGATCTTTCAGAAATCATTCTGAGATGCTGATTTGCTGCTCAAGAAACATCTCTGATTATCAGTGTTGCGGTAATGCTGGGTAACAAAAACGAGATAAGGAGGATCCAAGTGCAGAGTAGGTAAAAAAATGGAGTAAAACATAACATAACATAAAATAACATGGGGAAGCCAGGATAACACAGAAGAGGGAACTTAAGTGATTCGATGTGTACAAACTGCAACCTTTTATCAAATGGTTTATAGAAACCAATTACATAGTCTTGTTTGAGATTCTTGAAGTTAAATATGAAGTATGTAATTTATTTCAATTTTAAAATAAATACTTTATATGAGGTACACTACTGTTCAAAAGTTTGAGGATGTACTGTAATATGCAACTGTAATATTATTACAATTTAAAAGAACTGTTTTCTATTTTTAGTATATTATAAAATGTAATTTATTCCTTGCGACGCAAAGCTGAATTTTCAGCTGCCATTACTCCAGTCTTCAGTGTCACATGATCTTTCAGAAATCATTCTGAGATGCTGATTTGCTGCTCAAGAAACATTTCTGATTATCAGTGTTGCGGTAATGCTGGGTAACAAAAACGAGATAAGGAGGATCCAAGTGCAGAATAGGTAACAAAATGGAGTAAAACATAACATAACATAAAATAACATGGGGAAACCAGGATAACACAGAAGAGGGAACTTATCGTCCAGACAAATGAACAAGAAAACACAGGGGTATATATACACAGGGAAACGAGTTAAGGGGGGAGGAGCCAATGAAACACCATGGCAACACATAGGGGTAACTAGGGCGACAAACAAGGGAGCAGAGGAACAAATCAAACAGGAGGTGAGCACAGAAACAATGGGAATGGAAAACATTTCAACTTAAAGTTCTTCAACACAAGGCAGGGAAACAAGACTGGGATTGTGACTGTTGATATCAGTTGCTGATTGATATCACTGAAAATCATTCAGTTGTGCTGCTGCAGAAAATAAAATTACTGACCCCAAACTTTTTGAAAAGTAGTGTACTATACATAGAATTCTCAAAACATTTACGCCAGTTTAATGTGCAGTATTTTAGCACACAATCCTTTGTCTCAACCAGTTTCCAACCGCAATTAAGTTTGCCTAGGTGCTACACTCAAAGTTCAATGCCATAGAAGAACCATTTTTGGCTCCATGAACCATTCAGTCAAAGATTTTTTAAAGAACGATCTCTTTCTTACTTTTTTATAATCTGAAGAACCTTCTTTCGTCACAAATAACCTTTTGTGAAACAGAAAGGTTCTTCAGATGTTAATGGTTCTGGTTACACTTTATTCGAATAGTCCACTTTAGACATTCTACTAACTATAAGTAACTTTGTAACTACATGTCAACTACATGTCAACTAATTCTCATTAATTTGAAACTACATGTCTACTAACTCTCAGAGTAGACTTTTAGGGTAGGTTTAGGGTTAGTAGAATAAGTTGACAAAGAAAGTGTTAGAAGATATTAAGCAGACAGTCTGCTAATACTTTACTAACTACTAGTTGACATGTAGTTGCAAAGTTACTTACTGTTAATAGAATGTCTAAAGTGGACTATCGAAATAAAGTGTTACCATGGTTCTTTATAGAACCATTTAGACAAAAAGTTTCTTCTATGGCATTCTGAAGCACCTTTATTTTTAAGAGTGTAAATGCTGTGAAAAGCACTGCACCATATAAATTATGTCATAAATGGAACACTGAACCTTTTCTTTTACCGCACTGAAGTTCATATCAAGAAATTACCTTTCAAATGTACGTGATATGTTGCCATTAGCTTTAGCACATTTGGCTCCCCTTCTGCTACATAGACAGCTGTGAACATTGAGTATAAGAACCAGTTTGAACCGCTTAGGAAACCAGTTTGAAAACAATCTAAAGTGGACTATCGAAATAAAGTGTTACCATGGTTCTTTATAGAACCATTTAGACAAAAAGTTTCTTCTATGGCATTCTGAAGCACCTTTATTTTTAAGAGTGTAAATGCTGTGAAAAGCACTGCACCATATAAATTATGTCATAAATGGAACACTGAACCTTTTCTTTTACTGCACTGAAGCTCATATCAAGAAATTACCTTTCAAATGTACGTGATATGTTGCCATTAGCTTTAGCACATTTGGCTCCCCTTCTGCAACATAGACAGCTGTGAACATTGAGTATAAGAACCAGTTTGAACCGCTTAGGAAACCAGTTTGAAAACAATCTTTTTTTTGTGGCACAGAAATTACACACTTGACCTATAAAAAGCTAGTTTATATATCTTCCACCAAGTAAACCATATTAGACAAGCAAGACGTTGATATCAGTCATCTAATCATGATTTTACAAGCATACCGCAGTAGCTGAAAAGCTCGGCAAATTTAGTTTAATAAGCAAATTAAAATCCCCCCATGTTCTAGCCTGATCTTCATTCCACCCTGATGTTTTTGTCCCAGACTCCAAGGGCTTGACTCCATTTAGTTATCATTTTTGTACCGTCGCATTTAGCAACATATTACTGAGATGAACAGTGAATACACAGAGCAAAGCTTCAAAGCACAAGTTTTTCTCGGTCTCCCCTCCCCCATGCTAGCGCTAGTCTTGGCAGCCTCTGGGAGCTCGCAGCGGTAATACATCATCTATATTTTAAAGCTTCTGGTGGAGAGAAGGCGGGGGAACCTCCATCTTAAGGTACAGCAGGCTTCTCGCTGACCCAAATTCCTCTCATAGTTCACAAAAGCTGAAAAGAAGGAAGATGAAACAGTGTGTCTGCTAGGAACCACCCCGGCAAAACACAGGTTTTTGATATGTCGACGTTCATGTTAGCCTCCTTAGCAGGTTTTAGCCCCATCCGTCTCTATAGAGAGATCAGGCTTTATCCTGGAAATAAATCAGTGTGAGTGACTGATAGCTAGCTCAGGCAATTTCATCTATTAGCGCCGAAGCTTCGAGTTAGCAAACACTTACTGGAAATGGTAGAGATGTCCTTTGTGCTGGAAATACAAATAAAACAGTGATTGAAGACAGAAACCTGTTAAGAACAGAGACTTTTGGCTTTCAAAATGAATAAATATACAAAATGAAATGCAAAAAAAGTCAGTTCCACTTCAGTTGCACAAACATTTTAATTCTACACCATCAGAAAGCAAACCAGCTACACCATCAATGAAAAAAAAAATTTGTATTTCATGTTCTGCTCTAACAAAAAATTAGTTTATTCAAGTTTATTTTAAACTAAAAATAAGAGAATATACTTTTAATCTACTTTTTATATAATCATCAGAATATATACTTAAAATTATACTTAAGTATACTTGGCTTATGCTGCCAAGTACACATAAAAGTCTATTTGGCCCATATTTGTACTTAATCTTTTGATCCAGATATACTTAAATAATGCATGAAGTATCCTTGATAATTAAAGTGCAAAAATAAAATATAAACAGTAAAATATAAGTCTGATGTTAAGTTCACTTAAGTATGCTTGCAGTATAAAAACTCTTAAAAACTAGTAGTTGACAGAGTATAGGCCTACTTCATAGTGTACTTTCATAAACTAAAAAGCGCCATAGTAATATATAGCTAGTAAACTAAGGCCATGTCCACACGTACATGGGTATTTTTATTAACAGAGTTTTTCCTTTTTCCTGTTTTAAAAAAATCTCCGTCCACATGAAAACGCAAACGCATGCTATGAAGCACTGTCATGAGCATGCCAAACCAGCAGGTGACGATATAATCTCAAGCGTAAAGCCATGTTGGCCAATCAGAAGCATGAAAAAGTTTCCAGTAGGCGGAGATAGCAGTGCATGCTCTGACATCACAAGCCAAAAATGTTCGGTTTCAGTGAGCTGGTGCTGCGTTTGCGTGTGGATGAACGGCCAAACCGCGTAGAAAAAGCTGCGGTTTTAAAAATAACCGCCTTCGTGTGGACAGGGCCTAAAGTTCACAATAAAGTTGCCATACAAAATAAAAACTTTAGATGGAAACTAGTTGTGTACTCAGAATTTACTGTTACGTATAAAGTACACTTAAAAAGTATACTATCAAAAGAAATTTGAAATAGTGTACAAGTATAATGCCACAAGTATACTACTATACAAGTATACTATAGGTGTGTCCCAAATCGCATACTTATGCACGATTCTATGATGTTTTTTAGTATAAATAGTGCGAGTAGTGCGTTCACACTGAAAATTTCAAAAAGAAAAAGAGCACTTTAAATACCCAGATGATGCACTTAAATAATCGAAAAACGAAGTGTGGAATGTTGGACACTTCATGCACCCAACTGTCGCAGCTTAAATTGCATAGCGAAGCGGGAGCGGTTATCAGTAAATAGAGTATGAGTGCATAGTGTATAGTGCGTCATTTGGGATGCAGCTTATGACTAAATTAATACTACTATATTAGTATCTACTATACTAATATAGTACATTGATATTAGTATGCTTGCTACATAATAAAACGAACTTGAAGTATGCTTTTTATTTTTAATGAATTGATTAGCTGTGCTTTCTTGATTGTTTTTCTTCAGTAATTTTGTTAGCAAGTAGCACGTGGTTTATTTGACTTCTGTGAACCACTGTGATCCAGACCTGAATTGACTCCTAATCAACAAATATCCTGCTGAAAATTGGTTCACAACACCTCACATCCAGATGTTTTTCCCCATCATTGGATCATCGTTTGTTGAATTACTGCTGCTATGAACAATAGAATACATACACACCTTGGATTGCAGGTGGTTTCCGAATAAGACGCGGGTTTTTGCGCTTCCTGATGTTTTTACATCCACCACACTAACCACCTCCACCTCTTCCCCTGCCATTTCCTTCAGCAATATTACGCTCTGTTTTCTGAGTAACCATGTATGATATGGATCTTGACTGGCAGGCTTCAATGGGAGTATTGTCTTGAAGGGGGGATAAAAGAAAATAGACTTATCAGCATATTTTTGCACAAAGTCTATCAAGTCAGACAGTAACAGCAGCCCACATTCCCCAGTTACACTGTTGGAAAAACAAGTCTACGGTATCTTTCCGGACCACTGGAAGGTGGGAAAACTGAACCGTGGTTAATCAGATGAGGGCAGGTGCTCAGAATCAAAATATTTTGGGGTGAAATCTAATGAAGATCAGCAAGCGCTGCTTATTTTTGGTTTCACAATGAGGCGTCTTGTGGAAATAGAGGACAAAATGTCTTGGTGTGAAGTGGAGACTGAAAGTGTAAATGAGATTCAAAGTAAAGGGAAGAGAAAATGTGACAGGATTGGTAAATTGGTGAAAAACATCAGTAAGATTTGTGGTGCTATGCTGAGACTGCTATGCAGAATTGCCTCAGCGCACATCCTCTTGTGTTTTTCAGTGCACTTACACACAAGCGTTTGGTCAGGCTCATCACACTAAGTGCTTTGGCAAAGTGACACACACCGCTGCCACCCTGCAGGAAATGTAAGTGTGTGTGTGTGTGTAATGGAGACTGACTCACCAGTCGGGGGAGGAAACACACGCCTCTCATCCTTGACCTTGAGATTGTGAACAAGTCTGAGACTCACACACACACACTTTTAAAGGCGGCAGAAAACCATGGGGAAGTCACCTTCTTTTAGTTCCTGCTAAGGGTTGCCGGGCGGCCCGCTGACAGCCTCCGTCTGAAGGAAGGTGGGAGGAATTGATTCCTGATGGTTCTTATCACTTTGGTTGAATTAGATTTGGAGATTAAACCATCAATACGTGCAGCATTCTATCTTTACACTCTTCGTTCTTTACATTTTCTCTGAGAGTTTTTCTTTCTTTTAATACCCGTCTGTGGAACGATAACCTGAAACATAACCATATTCATGTTGCTTAATATTGTGTATGTATTCACCTATGATCTAGAGGGTACAGTATGTACAGTATTATGTATCAAATGTATTAGCTTCACTCATGAATATTAATTAGATGATAAATGGGCACTATGCATAGGATTACGCCTTTGTTCATTTAGTCATTTATGCAAAACATTTTTTTGACAGAGTGATCAGGACCCTGATGTGAAGCGGAGAGTCCCTGTACCACCCTGGTATATTTTACAACAATGAATTGCTGACTTTACATTATCTCACTTATTAAATGCTTATTTTTCAGTACGTAAAATAAATAAATAAATGGCTAATTAAATAAAAGCCCATTTCTTCCTTAAGAGTAAAAAAATGTACTGTGGCTTTATAGCATAATTGGTCATTGTGGCTTCATTTCAGACTTTATGTTTCACAGTGTGCCTTTACTTCTTACAATTGTGATTTTATTATTTTACACTTTCTTTTAATTTTTTTTTTATTATTAATTTATTTAGGCAGAAACGCCTTTCAGAAATGAAGTATTTCAGAGATCTGTATAATAAAGATTTTTGGTTGCTACTTTCCTGGTATTCACCCATTTTTTAACATATAATTATTATTATCATTATAATTTTTTTTATTTTGGTTTATAAATTGAAAGTTAATAACTGTTAATAATCCACATTCGATAACAGTCGAGTCAATAACCCAATATTCTTCAAAATATAATATTTTGTGTTCCACGGAAGAAAGAAAGTCATAGGGTGAGAAATTTTTGGGGCGAACTATGCCTTTAGATTGTACACAATTAATGAAATAATCCAAAGTACTGTATTCTATTTTATAACAAGACTGATGGTGTGGGCTACTGTGCCACATTTGTATTCTTCCTCCCCCTCTCGTGACTCATGTTTCTTCTCAGGCATTACTGGAACATAAATATGCACACAGACAGCCCACAGAAAGTGTGGGTGTGCTGCCAGACCTGGACAGGACAGGTTAGAACATCTCTTTAAAAAACGCCTGAATCTGAGGCGAGACCCTGAGTAGAACATGAGGCAGCTCAGAGTGGGTGTGCTGTTTCCTCTCCAACTTTAATCACTAACTCATATTCATTGAGACACAGCTGAATAAGAGGGTTGTCCTCATTTAAAGAAACTCACTGGATTTAAAGGAATAGTCCACCCAAAAATTACAACTCTGTCATCATTTACTGAACCTCATGTTTCTCCAAACCTGTATGACTTTCTACCTTCATTGAAAACACAAAGGAATATATTTTAAGAAATGGCTCTGTGTGCATACAGTGAAAGTCAATGGACAGAAACAGTTCAAACATTCTTCAAAGTATCTTATTATGTGTTCCACAGAAGAAACAAAGTCATACTGGTTATTATTCCTCCATGTACAGACTCTGCACAAGCTGCATGAGGTGCTGCCCATAAGCAGACGTTGACATGAGGTGCTTTTTCAGTTCCTCATAGCTCTTATGACTATGAATCACGACGTGGCAGCCTTGGGCGAGGACTTGAGAACTTTCTTCAGCACAAAAATAATATGTCAACTCTAGACTGCTTGGATGCTCTGTTTGGACAGAGATATGAAAGCTTGGAGGTGTTGCGAGGTGAAGGCTGTCCTGAAATATCCCCTGATCTGAAAAGTCTCGGTTGAAACCACAAATCCATATTCTGTTCTTGGTTGTGCTGTAAATATAGAAAAGGGATCATCTTTATCGAGAGGTGATTGTATTCTCAGTATATTTGTATCAATGATTCTCAACTGGTAGGTCGTGACCTGTCTGTTCTAGATAAATATATATTAATAAATGCAATTTATGAATTAAATACAAAAAACAAAACAGGTTTATCAACTTTTAAAAAGGTAGGACACAACCCGTTTTTTCTTTGTCCAACCCAGGAGTGTATATTAATCTGTCATGTTAATATTATTCTGTTTTTTCATGACAGTATTAATCAATATCAGTGTCTGATTTTAACAATTTTATTTGTTTTGATAAAAATGGTGGTACTGTGTTGGGTCACCACTTGATGTTTAATGAACCCTTTTCACAGACTGATGACGTGTTTCAAAAGTTATTGGAGACATCATCGCATTGTATAGTTGCCAGACTCTGTTCCGTGTTTTGTGTGTTTTGCTCCCCATGTGTTTCCATGCCCTTATTTGGTTTTCCTGTTCCTGCTCCCTGATTGTTTCCCATTTGTTTCCAGCTGTGTTTCCGCTCGTGTTATTATGTTTCATTAGTTCCAGGTGTTTCTCATCATGTCTTGTGTATTTATAGTGTTCCCGGTTCTTAGTTCTTAGTCTGGTATTGTATGTGTCAACCTTCTCAGCTACATGTGTTTTCCTGGTTCCCTTGAAGTCATTAAAATCTCCTTATTGACGTACTCCACGTCTCCTCGTTCCTCGCTCTGTGCTCCAACACAGTAGCAACGTGACAGAATACCAGACCAAAACAGTAAAAAAAACTTTGTGGAGTATGCGTGGGAGTTCAGCAAGATCGCCGCAAAAACAGCGCTGGACAACGCCACGCTCAACTCTCTGTTCTGGATCGTGGCCATTTGCTATCGCTCCATGGACCTCCCAGACACCACAGGACTGAGCTGGAGGGAAGGGATCCTCCGGTGTCTGGAGAGTGTCCAGCCCCAATCCAGAACCAGCCCGCTGGCCGTTCATCAGTCAAGCCCGCCGAACACGGCATTCCCAAGCCCGCCGGTGGTTCCTCAGTCAAGCCTGTGGGCCGCTCCAGTGTCAAGTCCGCCGACCAAGCCTTTCACCCCAAACCTAAAGGGGAATCTAAGGAGGAGAAGGCGGTTGGTTCTAGTCCCTAGGCTCGCTCCAATGTCGGCTCCAGCCCCAGAGCTCGCTCCAGTGTCAGCTCCAGCCCCAGAGCCCATTCCAGTGTTGGCTCCAGTTCCCGAATCCAGCCCAAAGAGGGCTCCAGTTCATGAGTTTATCCCACAGAGGGCTCCTGTCCCAGAGTTTAGCCCAGTGAGGGCTCCTGTCCCCGAGTTTAACCCAGTGAGGGCTCCTGTCCCCGAGTGTAGCCCAAGGAGGGCTCCAGTCCCCATGGCCAGCCCAAGGAGGGCTCCAGTTCCCACGTCCAGCCCAAGGAGGGCTCCAGTTCTCAAGTCAAGCCCAGGGAGGGCCACAGTTCCTGAGTTAGGCCTACGGAGGCCCTCTAAAGATGATATTCTCCTCAATGATTTTTTTTTGGGGGGGTAGTAGGGGACCGTCCATGGAGGCCAGGCCGAGTGCCGAGGCCTGGCTCCCCGAGCTCCCTGTTCCGCCATGGCTTCCTAGTCTGCCTGCTCCACCATGGCCCCCGAACTGCCTGCTCCGCCATGGCACCCTGGACTGCTTGATCCACCCTGGAGGTATTCCCTGTGTCCCAGTCCTGCACCAGCCTACAGGGCGCCCACCCCCCAGTAATGTCAGACTATGTTCCGTGTTTTGTGTGTTTTGCTCCCCATGTGTTTCCATGTTCTTATTTGGTTTCCTGTTCCTGCTCCCTGATTGTTTCCAGCGGTGTTTTCCCTCATGTTATTATGTTTCATTAGTTCCAGGTGTTTCTCATCATGTCTTGTGTATTTGAAGTGTTCCCGGTTCTTAGTTCTTCGTCTGGTATTGTATGTGTCAACCTTCTCAGCTACGTGTTTTCCTGGTTTCCTTGAAGTCATTAAAATCTCCTTATTGATGTTGTGTTTGTGTCGCAAGTTCAGTGACGCACGTAGTGACGATTCTCTCCGGCCAATCAGTAATCAGCAGAGTTTACACGTCACATAAGGCTTTGGTAACGGTACGGTTCACTTGGAACCTCAACCGAGGTGGTACTAAAAAAAGTACCAGGTACTGTACCCAGTGGAAAACCCCCTAAAAGTGAACCGTACCGAGCTGTACCGTGCCGTATCATGCAGTGGAAAAGCGCCATTTGTTTCACTATTTCGGAAATATATTACAGAAAACTGGTTAATGCTGCTGCATCAGTGTTTCTCAATGGCTGAAGAAGCAACAGAAAATTTTAAATTTTTCTCTCTTCTGACCAACATAATATCTGTATTTTTCCCTCTTATGGAAAGTCATAGAAATGCTTTTTTGTTCCTATTGGGACAAATGGGAAAGCAAAACTTATATTTATTCCAGTTTCTGTTCATCACTATAGAAATGTAATCAATTATGATGACTTACGCTTCTGAGAACCCCAGAAATGTGAAAAGGGTCCATATAGGCCCTGAAGTAAAAACAGCTGAGAAGCACTGTATTAAATCATTCTGACATACTCCATCTGTACCATATATTATAAAAAGCTAGCGAATAGCAATAACCTCAAAACATTTGAATGAAAACATCAAAGGAGCTGGGCTCTCTGGGCCCAGCACTCTGCTCATTGCATGATGTTGTAAAGATCAGCAATGATGTGAACTGTCTCACTGCCTAGATACAGCTCAGCCAATCAAAACCAGAGCCATGGTTTCCTTAGCAACAGTGTCAGAGCTCACTCTAAATTAAATGAGTCATTCTCATGAAAAGCAGGAGCACAGCAAAGTTCTGTGAAAACAGAAACCATTCATTGTTCATTTCCAAATGTCACTCAAATCTAGAAACACTAAAACCAAACACATTAATTAGCTCCCAGCATGCAACAATAACAATCAAAACGGGCAAGAGACTGAACAAAAGCATTTTTTTTTTTACCTCAAATCTGGTAGCGTGGTCAAGACACCCATTAAATGAAAAGCTGTGAACTGGCCCAGTGTATTGAAGTAAATGACAAGCCAAGTATGTTTGGGCTTTCTTAAACTGGTCCCTGTTGAAACTTGCTGTGAGTGAAATGCAATAATGAACAACTGAAGTGAAAAATGGAGCTAAACTGACTTTAACTCTACTGAGCGAATGACACTCAGTGATCTCTACCGCTGTAAAGAAGCTGAAAAAAAGATGCAAAGATGCGTAAAAGTATAGAGAATTATGGTCCACTGCATAATTTTTTTTTGTCATCAGCAGGATCTGCAAGGACCGTGTGTGTAGCCACACACATATGTGGAATTGACTGCACTAACTGGTGGGTCCTTTAGGTGGCGACACAAAAGGTGCGGTCACTAGCGAAATGTTAGTGAAATTTCACAGGCAAAACATTACAGTTATCATTATAGTTATCGTCCTAGTATGAATAAGCCTTCACTCAAAATGTTTAATATTATACATTATTTATATATATATTAAGATATGCATAATATGTTAATATAAATTCCAACACTCTCTGCTGTCCACTACAGTACAGGTGGATTATCACAAGCCATCAAAAAAACATCTTAAAAAAAAGACACTGATTTAGACTTTTAAAAAATCCCTGCTACATGATGTTCATGTTATGACGTCACAAACTTACGAAACTTCATTCAAACTTCATTCAACTTCATTCAGTGTAAATTCTTTGATTTTGATGCTTGATGCATCATTCGTCACGCAGTGCTTCAGGACATTGCAGACAGTCATTAATCATGAGGAATGTTTGCATTATGATCAACTCAGATAAACATTCTTGATTGTGGTGTCACGATCTTTTACAGATAACGCATACGTTTGATTAATTAAACTGCTATCGAAGCCACAGGCAATCCATGATTCATTTAGTTTATGCAACCCAAGGGTGGGCTTCAATCGGCAAGCTCTTGGATGACGCAAAATCTTCTTCCTCAATCTGTAGACAGACATTAACGGTGTGACATTTTTCTTTGCCGTTTTATGTGTGGGGATTCCCGGAAGAGTGATTTCCTTTATTGGGAGCACATGTGGGCTGTGCAGCGTGACTCACCTTGTGTAGACAAACCTGTCAAGTTGCCTTCAGTAAGAACTAAAATCGCCATGATCTTTTCTTCCCGCTTTCCCTCTGAATACCACAAGGTCCCCTCCCCCACTCTTTCCTTCCTCTGCAGGGAGCTGCTTCGGGAAGCGCGCGCGCGAGAGAGAAAGCCCTTTCACCTACATTCAGCTAAGCCTGCTTAATGTGGCTGTGCAGCATGGGGCGGTGCAGGGCCGTGATCACTGTGATGTTTGAGTGCTTCCTAAAACGCTTACCGCTAGTCCATTTGTGCGGGCTGCTTATTCAAAACATGTACACATGCATGCCTGTTCAGTTGAGCCCTGCCTCAAAATAACCGAAACGGTTCGAGACATTGTAGTTGCCATTGCTTTGCCCATGACAGTCTGATTATTGTCTTATGTGTTAACTCTCAACCTGTTTATACTTTGATGTTTGATTCATAACATTCTCATATGTTTTAATAATGTAGTAGCAGCCCTTCCGAATGTTATACATTAGCCAGTCTCCTAATTTATGGAGCAAAATAAACCGTTGCCATGGAAACCATAACCATTTTTTGTTACATGAGAGATGAGTCTATGCAGTGGCCAGTTCTCTCCATTAACACGTCTCACATATCACGATACAGCCACTAACAGGACAGCACCAACACGTAACATCATTACAAAACACTTTGTTTTGTTTGCTTGCTTCAATCATTTATTACAAATTTATTCCATCTATTTTTACACAGTGTTTGGGATTAAATAACAAAATATAGTGACTCTACTAAAAAAAAACTATCCAATTATTTATTTCAGGCTTTGTGAAGAATTTATATCTTAATGAGTTATAAAAATATAAAATAAACATAAATATACATCAAATATAAATGTTGCTTTTCATCTAGTTTCTAGTTGTATTTAGCATAAATATATATCTGCTATAATGCCGTCACTTAAAATTTTGATTTTTACATATAATTGTAAAACAATAATAATAATAATAAGTTCAGTGTTATTATTTATCACTGAGATAAAACTTTATTATTTGCAAACTATGTCAGGAGAAAGGCATTTACAATTTCTCCAAAGGGATTATCTTTTGAGACAAACACATCTGGTACAAATGAAAACATTCAGACAAAGACTGTGCTTTTAAGAAGGATTTTACTCCTTCTCCGTTGAGCTAGAACAGCTGCAGTGACAAAGTTGTGGCATGTGTCCAAACCACACTCCGCTTTTTCCTGGCAGACATTTTTTTTTTCCGTACACCTGCAGAATCTCTCTCTCCCTCCACTGCCTGTTATGCTCCATGTCTCAGAGCAAGATCAAATTTTCTTCACTTCATATCGCCTACTTAGGGATCACAGATTACATAACTTGTATCTGACGTTTTATTTTAGGTTTTGATGTCCTCAATAATATATATTTGCGCTATTAGTACCAAAAACCATCTCAATATATTTTTACATGCTCTATATACTCTGCTGAGAACAGGTCGATTTTGGCTTGTCTAATTAATATTCATGAGCCTCTCTTCTGATTGGCCTGTTGTGTTCTGAGTTACGCACGGCCAGGACCACAGGTAACTAGGGTCAGCCGACGTCACAGCGCTAGCTGAAGGCAGCAAAACAAAGGGGAAACTGGAGGTGGCCCATTCAAACCAGCGCAGATTCGGCTACATAAGGAGCTTAAAATATCATCTTGTTGTGATGTTGGGTGCCAGAATCGACGTAATACAGCCTCAAATTAGAAATTTGATCGCATATCTACTGCCACTGCCAGACAAAAAACCGACAACAGCTGTGGTTAAACGCGATAAAACGAGCAGACTGGACAGAAACGATCGTCAAAAATGCTTGCGTTTGCAGCGCACACTTCTTATCAGAAAAGGTTCAATAAAGTATTGTCTTTTGTTGTTATGGGCGCGTCTACAGATTTCTTGCCATATGTCTATGTTTCTTGCATCTCA
>NW_015505798.1:512121-604988 GCF_001515645.1 Sinocyclocheilus grahami | reverse complement strand
GTTAGATGTGATCCACCTCATAGTAACAATCCTGTCAGATCGTCCATCCTTTGAGTGAGAGTGTAACGTTACAGGTTGGCCGATCTGGTTTGTGGTTAAAGTTAACCTTTTCGACATGTTTCCGTGTTGTCGTTGCTCAGCAATAGCATGGACGCGATGTTGTCTGGGGGTTTGGCAAAATGAGAGTGGTACGGTGGGCGGTGTTCGGGGTGGTGACTGAAGGCTGTGACTGTGTAGTTTTGACGTCAACTTTTTACGGAAGTCACAACGGTTCGTGAAAAATCACAGCTACTTTATGCAGGCTGTGTGCATTTTACTGTGGACTGACTGTTTTGAAACTTATATGGTAGTTAAATGGCCCCTAGACCTCAGTTATCGTGAAAAAAGCCAAGACATTTCAGTTTTGACAATATGGGATTGTATACACTAATATTGTCTTGCTGGCAATTACCCATCTAGTTATGGGGAAAGAAAAATCATGGTTAGAATTAAATTAGTACTAAATGTGTTTTTTTTTAAAAAACACTAGTTGGAACTATTTCATTCATTTCACATTAAAAAATCAAACAAACAAAACAAAAAAGAATGGCATTTATCTCTGTGTGATCTACAGAACTGAGGTTTTATCAACAGGACTGTATTAAAAGGTAAAATCCTTGAAATAGTTGCAATCTGATGGCAAAGTCATAAATTAGACATACGAATCATTCGTGAATACTGTATGCATATGAAATACTACCTTGGAGAAAACTGAAAATAGATCAAGGGAGAAAGCGTAGCCTGAGAAAAGGCACATGTCTCAGAATACAGAAGGAGACACAACTAAGCTCAGGTGCAGAAAAGAGGAGCAGAAACAAAATAAAGACATGAAAATAAGTTACATCCTCTTCTATCCTAAGCAAAACCTGAGATGTTTGAACAACTACCGCACCACAGATGTGACATTAGACTAACCTCCAATGTATAAATATCTCAAAAGACTTTGAATCAGAAATGAATACCTTTATTTATTTGACCTTATATTTAAATAGCTGCAATGATGTGAGGACCACATGTATATACAATATTATATATTTTCTGTTTGGGGTGTGCAGCGGAGCCAAACCGGAAATGGGAGGGGCTTTATCCGGAAGTTTGTATAATTACTTGTGAAAACTGAAAAAAATAAAAAATTATTCTTCGGAGTTATCACTGAACAAACATGCCATGTATAACTGATAAAATACTATTTTTCATAATGATTATATAATTTATTTAAATATTTTCTAACTGTCGGAGCCGACAGCCTCGTGTAGACATTAGGGATGGTAATTAAGATGTGCATAAACTACGTCTGCAAATTTACGATGCTCAAAGTTCAACGCAAAGGGAGATATTATCTTTTAAAGAAATCGCTGTTTAAGGACTACAACGAGCTTCTTCCCGGGGTGGTGACATCACTAACCCTGATGTTTGCATAAACCCTGCCCCCAGGAACATGCAACAAAGGGGGCGAGGCCATGTTAGGCTGCTTTAGAGAAGAGGAAGAGTTGTTTTAGTAGAGTGTTGTTGCCATGCCGTCGAAATGCTGTTATTTACACCCGATTGCAGGTCCTCTTTGTTCGGCCTTCATAAGGATGCTGGACTTAGGGAACAGTAGCTACATTTCCATCCACCTATTTGTATCCGCATTCTGGATTATTGCATAAAAAACCGCTGGATGGAAACGCCAAGATGCGCATAAATTCTAAAAATGAGCCTAAAAAACGTATGCGCACAACTGAGTAGGATAAACTTTTTATCCGATAAGAAAAAATGTGCATAAACTATGATGGAAACACAATTACCGAATAAATTCCACCATGCGCACTGGATTAGTCATGTGACGCTATGAGACGGGATAACTTGACTAACCAGCGGACCGATCTCGTTCACAGCATCTATATGTTGTTTTGGTCATTCTGAAATGCCTGAGGAAAGTCTGTCATCAAAGTATTTCTGTATAATTACTGTCTTACATGACTGTGTTCCCAAACAGCAGGCATCCACCTCTAAAAGCAATGACAGCGTTAATTGTGTTACGTCTGCTCTCTCTGAAGCGCAAGTAATTTATTACATATTAAAATTATTATATTCAGTGGCTTCTAGTTTTCTTAGAGATATTTAGTGCCAGTTTATCAGGAAGTGACGATTTTGTTCTCTTTGACTCGTTGGATAGAAACGGTTCTTTATTCGCAAATGTTTTATGCGATATTCCAGTTTTGCGCATACGTTAAATTCGTATCTTTGGATGGAAACATAGCTAATGGTTAAAATGTATTTTTAACTCAGTTCCTGAAAATTATACTACCAATATAGCTATGTTCTGCACATTTTACAGAGGACAGCTTCCTCAATCTATGCGAGTTCAATGCCAGACTCGCACAAAGGCTTTTCCTGAGAGATGGAGCAGATCCCACTTTAACAGCAGAAGCTGTTGTTTATGGGCCACAACCTGTAAGTATGTTTTATTCTTTGTTGATGTGTTTTTCCATTAATAGTTTCTATCATTATTTTTATGTTGTAGCAAGGATGTAAACGAATGGCAACACTGTTTGGCTCCGCTAGCCAGTTAGCTAAATGCTAATTCATACTTATCCGACAAATGCCTACAAACACCTACAAACTTATTTTTAATCCCACCAGTGAACATCGAATGTTGGTGTTTGTTGGCGTTTAAGTGATCAGTGTACATTATTCATTGAATAAAGCTTTTATGTAGTGTTTACCCACATGCTCGTGTATACAGGCACGCTAAATATGGTTCTGTGTTTGATTTGGCCACTGTATTAAAGCCATAGTTAGTTTTCGTAATGGGCTCATAGTTGTGGTGACAGATATTTGGGTACACTCGTTCTATAAAGTCAAAATAAGATTGTATCTAAAAACTACAAACCAAAAACCTTCTATTCTGAAACATCTTTTAAGAGTCGTGCTTGCACAGTTCTGCTCGATCCTCTTCACAGATATTCTCTGGGTCTGATTCAGGCTCAAACTGATAAGGCAATACTGATGCCACTGTTTACCATACAACGGAGCACATGCAACCACCCGTAATGGTAAGGAGGTGTGACATTTCCGGACAAAGTGCACTAGGCGGTTAGCGAATTACAACACACTGGGCCAGCTAACCAATCTGAGCCCATTGTGTATTTCTGAGGGAGGGACTTCATAGAACCAGGAACTCGACAGACCGTTTTGACGAGCGGTTGTGGTTGTGCTGCAGGAGACCCAAGTTCGAATCCCAGCTCGGGGACTTTTTGTGATTGAAAAGTTCTAATTAAAACAGTAATAATAAATGTTAATAAAAGTAAAATAAGAGGAATATATACAGTAGTCAACATTTGAAATGGATCAAAACCTTTCATCAAAGTTGTCCTAAAACCTAAAACCAAAATGCGTTCTTGTCTTAGGACAACTTTGATGAACTTTTCTGATCCACTTCAAATGTTGACTACTGTATAACTCTGTCTACTAAGTAATGTCAGGACAACCACAACCTCAAATTAGAGGAGGCTGACTCTATAAATAGCTGATTAGAGAACATGGAGATTGAAACAAACAAAAAAAGAAAGACATTTTACTGTGCATACAAATGCTAATCTGAACAAGTGATAAAGAGTATACCTGCATAAATGCAGTCTCCGAGAGAGAGTGAAACAGAGAAATATGTAGCCTATCATACATAGACAATAGATATATCAAGTAGTAGAAAATGTAAATGTATCTTAGTTGATTATTAGGCTAGAGCTGGTTTGGTTTTTGAGAGACGTGCAGAGACGGAACGCGGCTGTTTGATTTGCGGTCATTCTAAATACATATAGAACATGTGTATGATGTAATATTTTAGTTGATTTACTCTTGCCCATCTCTGATTTCTGAGAGACACATGGAGAGGCAACAGCAAAATGCTCATTATTGCAATATTTTAGAGGTTATGTATAATATCATGCTTTCCCCTGAATCACCTGTTATACAACAAACACAAGGAGTGACTTATCAGCCTCAGCCGAATATCATTCGGCATAATTATTCGTTATTTGTTTTGAAGCCATTATCCGTGACTTTCTGAATAAAGTATTCGGCTTCGGGCATACCCCAATTTTCTGTTTTCACTGGCTGTTGTCATATTGCCCCACTCCAGAATGAAATGTCTGGTGCTCTATTGCATGTGAACATAACGTACCACCTACACTACACCTTACCGATAGTGTTACCATGCCATTTTTATTTGCTTCTACAAGTCTTTTATCGTGACTAGCAACTCATGGGACTCATGCCGGAGTGCCTGCATCTGTACCAGGTGAGCTACCTAGCAAGTTTACTTTTTCCTTTTGTCAGAAAAGGCACTCATATGGAGCTGGTTATGTGACGCAAACATAAAAGTGCATTAGTTTACAAATCATGCACTATGGTAAAAAAAATGTTGATGTCGTATTGTGCAAGGAACCATGTGAAAATAAGTTTTTATTCATTGATAATTTGCCCATGTAATCATAATTTCTGTGAAAAGGAATGTATAGGCACGTTTTCTGCAAAAGGAAAAAAAAGGTATAGGTAGAGACACATTTCCCAATGAGCTGTGGAGTGACTTTCATAGATTTCTTTGAATTGCAATACAGCACATTCCTCTTCCTGTCATTCCAATTCAAATTCCAATTCAACTTCCTGTGGGGTGTGAACAATTTAATTCTGATTCCAACTTATGAACTGAAAGGGAGCCAATTCTTACATTCTGAATTTTAGCACTGATGTATGGAGATTTACTGTAAGAAAACTCACTGTTGACATTTTGGCTTGATTCCTGCATTTTATGCAACACTAAAGTTTAAGCCCCTGGCGATGGATATTACTTGGCAGAGACAGACCACTTAGAATGATTATGCCCAACACAGCACGAAGAGACAGAGCTCACAAATACACAAGATAGCAACTGTTACTAAGGGGGAGGAGGGATAAACAGCAAATAACAGAGCAAGACAGAGAGTAAAGGAAGAGAAAAAGCACAACAGAGAGAGAGGGGGGAGTGGAGAAAGAATGAGCTCTTTGTGCTCAGCGAGGGTGAATAATGAACTGTGACTATGTGGAGGTTATCTGAGGGCACTCTGTCTCTATAGGCTGAGACCTTGGCTTGCCAGTATTGTGCAAGCAGCATGACCGTTTATGCTTACATAAATAAGTCTGTTAGTCCTGTAAGTTCCCTCTTGCTTTCTGAGTGCTGCTGATAGGCTTTTTATGTGAAATGGCACAGGAAATGACTCAGTACGAAGCGCTTGTAATTCAGGTCACCGTGAGACATGTGCTTTTTATACAAGATTTTTCTATGAGCCATTAAAGTGAGAGGCAGATGCAGGGAGGAAGAGGCTTTTTGTTTGTTTTGGCTTCATATTAGAGGAATGAACGAGAATTGTGGTATTTTCAATCCAAGACTGTTTTCTTTCTCTTCGTGTTAAAAGGCATGTTCCAGATTCAACACAAGCTAAGCTCAGTCGGCAGTGACAAAAATTCTGGAACTGACAATATATCATAAATTGCCATCTCACTTTTAATATACTTGAAAATGATTAGTGCACTTTTGTGATTACAACTCAATAATCAATAGATTGAGTTAGAACTACTAGAACTACCTTGCCGTTAAATTATAACACTGTACACCCAAAACGGCTGTAAAAATCTAATTGAAACAGCCTTACAGCTCAAATAATAAACAAGTTTCAACAGAAAAGGTTTTACAAAATCATAAGCTTCAAATGTTTGTATTTAAACCCTCCGAAAATGGGACCCATTGTGAGTACCTCACCGCAACCTTGATTTTCACCTTTTTTAAAAGATAACAAGGTAAAAGTTGTAATAATTTTTTGTGCTAAACAGCATTATTCCACAAATTCTGTCAATTTGGTTTAACTTGCATTGAATCCGGAATATTCCTTTAATCTCCATTTATTCTTTGAACATTCAATTTTTGAGCATGTTCCGCCTGTGTCGGCCTTTAACATGGTGGCGTGAAGGAAACGTGACTCCATTAAAAAGAAGATTGGATTGGGATTTTCTCCAAGCACTTGTCAAAATGCATACTGCAGCAAATACTATTGCTAGGGAGTTTGCCCTTTAGCTCAGCAGTGCTAGAGGACAGGGCCAAAACAGGGTGAAAACCCAAGACAGATTCAGTTTATTTGACCTCATTTGATACTTACTCATTTGGTACTCTGAGGACCCTTAATGACCACTCAGAAGAAGCAGTTAGATTAATGGGGTTAGTTATTGAAAAAAAAACGTTCTTCATTTAATCAGTGGGACAGTAAAATCAATTCATTTGGTGATATGACATATTTTTGGGTGAAAAATCAGTATACAATATAAAAAAATATTTTATTCATCATTTATATTAATTACATAGTGTTTAGTAAATGATTTGATGAAAGTTGTCATTAACACTCAAGTCCGTCTTTCAGTTGTGAAATTTAATTATCATAGAAGCTTAACAAGGATAAAATATTGCATTTTTGTACAAATATTAATGAGAAGACCAACAGATGGCAGCAGCAAAAACATCATTCACGTGTAAGTATCCAGTGTCTATCCAGTTGCTATGTGTACCAAATGACTTTTTCTCAATTGAAATTCAATTATTGAGACTACTGAGAGGTCTAGTCTCATTTCATCAGTGCACTGAGGCAGTTTATTTGTTGTCTAAGGTATTGATTTAGGGTAGTATCAGTATAGTTACCAGAGTCTGCAACTGTACCTAAACCAAAATATTGGGATCAAGGACACTACCAACTGGCAATTCTGCTTTGATTACAGTAGCCTTAATAAATAGTAAGACTGGGTATATCAACTACTTCTATATCAGATCTTAGGTTAAGAATGTGAAGAAATGGCTTTTACCATTCTTCAGACCAACCCAAAAGTGAAACTCATGAAATTTTGAGCGATTATTTTAATCACATTGATTTGTACCCGTGAGAGTGAGAGTCGCTGTGAAATAAGAGCAATTCAGACGTACGACACTGAGATGGATGAGAGGAGATATTGAACTGTCCACTGTCCACCACAGGCGCGAAAGAGAACTGAAATAGAACAGTGCTGAGCAATGAATACTTCATGAGCTCATCATGTGGAAAAGAGAACAAAGGTTTGAAGCACACACACACACACTTTTAGCAGGGCAAAGGTTGATCATATTACCTGTAACCAGATAATTGGCTTACACTGAAGAGTAAAGTGCTAGATGTTTGATTATGTGGTGGATGAGCATTAGAGGTGAGTTGATTAACCTTTTAAAAGACAAATATTAATCTGTCCTTTCTTATTTTCAGGGGACAGATGGTAAAAATCGAAACAGCTGCTTTGATTACAGTAGCCTTAATGTCTAAACCACTGTATAACAGAACAGGTTTCACGCACCACCAGAATAAAACAAACACCCCCATTTATAGATACTTTTCAGGGATTTGTTCATGGTCTAAATACACTACATAATGTCTGAGAAAAGAAGAACAGAGCTGCTTTGAATTGAAACCGAAGCCCCGCTTCTCTAAAAAGCTACACAAATGTGTCAGGTTTGGCTTTAAATTTCAGAACATCTTAAAGTAATTTGCTTGTTTCTATTTGCCATGAGTAAAGCAGACCACTCTGAATGAAAAACAGACAGACAGAGCAAGCAAAAAAATTACACCTCTATCCATGCCAAGCAGATTTACAGTCCTAAAGTAAAAGATTTGATTTTCTCATTGTATAATAATTGTACCTATTCTTACCTTCCCCATTTACGGCTTTATCCTAAAAGCTTTGCTCTGTACTTTGGGGCCGTACTCCAAAAATATCCTAGAACATACATTTTGTGGTGATGTAGAAGTGAGTTGATATTTAACTGTTGGAGGAGACCTGCAATTTAGAAGCCAAAATGGCCTGTCATCGACCTAAAAAAAAGTTCACGCTGACAAATGTCTTCCTTTTGTAGAAAAAATATTGACTCTCAAAATGGCTGGGATAAACTGGCAGACATTTCTCTTTTTGTGCCTTCTGTTAGTTAAAAAGCTCAAATTAAAGATATACTTTAAAGTCAATAAATCGATAGCAGACAACCTGAGGAATAGTCTAATATTTTAACATCTTCAGTTAAAACACTAGTTAAAAAAAAAAAAATACTAGCAGATACATCATAATATAATATGCTATGATATAATATTTGATAAAATTATAATATAAAAATGTAAGTTACAACAAGCATGTTACTGTAAAAGTACATTTTCTTGTTGAATTTATTATTATATTTCACCATACATTATTTGGTATTTCATGCTTTCAAAAAAAACATAACAGGATTTTTTTTCTGTAAAAATTACATATATTGTCTTATTATATTCTAATTCAATGTTTTAATTTAATACTAATAATTTTACATTCATTTTAGGTACCCTCTAAACATTTTTATAGTGTAGTGCTAAAGTAAAACGATACATATATTCCAAAATATTATACATAACTTTGAAATACTACAAGATAAAATAAACATTGTCTCTCTCTACACGTATCTGAGGCAGAGATCAGAAGTGTCCTTGGCATGGAGGTCACTGCAGCTTTAAGCTAACTGGATGCTGAGAGCAGAAAATTGATCGCAACGGCACGAGTGATCGATTTCTGTAACAAAACACCGAAAAACCCACAGAGAGAGAGAAACAGAGATGAGAAGAAAGGGGACACGTCTGTAATACTTATGTCATAGACCCTCAACATGCTACTATAGGAGAGAGTGGAATCATATGAGATACAGGATCTGAGACTGAGATTACAGTGTCGTGACTTCAAGGAATAGATCAACCAAGAATGGACCATGAATCTTGTAATGACTGAAAAAACGTCAACCCCATTGAAATCAATTTGATTTGGGAGCTACAGTGGATCCAAGACTATCGATTTGGCCTGATGATGACAGAAATCATTTACAATCCCCCAAATTTGTTTCAGATGGCAAAAGTGTGGCCAAAATCATCAAAGCACTATTTTCCTATCTGTGTGTCACCTCCTCTCTTCCAGTATACTGTTAGTGAGCGAAAGAAGAGCTGTATAGTGAAAGCACTTAAATGAGAGTTCTAGATTTACTATAACTGTACACATTACTGGCAATGAATTTTAAATGTAGACAGATTGTTCTGATTTACCGCTCTGCAACTTGGAGTGGAGTCAGCATGAAATGTGGGCCTTCTCAGATGTCTGCTGAAATGACAACAGGAAGAGGCCCCTGTGAGCACAAACACACATCGTCTGGAGTCCACTAAAGTCTCAAGCACATCGGAGGTCTGCACAAGCCACTCTTACTCAATAGCATGAATTAAGTTGCACATTTACAATTTCCTTTTAAATTTATGCATTTTCAGATACTTTCATCCAAACTGACTTGAAGTTCAAGTTAATGCATTGCCTGGGAATCAAACCCATTGGCATTGATAGTGCCATGCTCTACTGCTCGACAGGAAAGTGTATGCTAGATATTTTAATAATTTCATTTTATGGGAAATATGCCATCCCTGGCATCCCAATTGACCCTTCGCAAAGACCCGCCCCCCTTAGTTACTGTTACTGAACATCAGAAGGTATCTTGTTTCAACTGTGGAAAAATGTCAATAGACACTATTTTTCAAGTTCAAGTCCACCGACGTTAATCTACTCTCCTGTCTGGTTTGTTTGTCGGACAAAATGGTAGATTCGAAATGATGATTGGTCAGATTGACTGTCAGTCAAACTACTGAGTCAATTGTGAACAGATTTTCAAGTGCTATGGGCAGCACACCAATAATGTTAGGGCACTAAATCCTGAATGCCTACTAGCAGCCAGCAGTACAGTGACCTGGTAACCTCCAGCGATAAACTGAGCTTCACACTTGATATAGTGGATGTATTAAAGTGCATAAATCTTTAATAAAGTCCTTGATATACAATTTTTTCACACATACAAACCAGTAAATAAGTGTATAGCAATGTGGGTTTGACTGCAAACTTTGTTCCCTTAGATAGTTGATAAAGGTTGTATCAGAGATGCTATAGGTTACAGAATCAGATCTTTAAAAGTGTTTTGGATGTTCTTAGACAGAATAGGCTGTAATGTGCAGTTATGCAGATCTTATAACCACACAGAACATAATAAGAATCCTTCTATTCAGCTATGGTAGATTAAATTTGCCAAAGAAAAAAAAAAGGGAATGATCATATTTCTAGAGGCTGCCATTTGAAAAATAGACAGTGGCTCAGAGCAGCAAATCATGACAAACCTTCACCTTCAAACGATCAATGATCAGAACATACAGATGTGAAATATAAAGACACTTTCACCACTGTACAAAAAAAAATTCCCAGCGATGAGTCCATTCAGACTCTTATTAAAGCACATTACAAATCTGGTTTTATTCAGATTTTATTATAGATAGCAGTATAATTCTGTCTGTCTATCCAAATTTTTATAGCCATAGGCTAAACATACACAGTCATGGCCAAAAATATCGGCACCCTTGGTAAATATGATCAAAGAAGGCTGTGAAAATTAATCTGAATTGTTAATCCTTTTGATATTTTATAAAAATAAATTTGTCAAACAGCACCTACATCACCACATGTTGTTTGGGAGGGTTTCAAGAAAAATTCATGAAAATCCAAAAACAAACTCCAGCATATTCAGTTATCAGACACGACTGGAACTTCAAACGGGACTGGCTTCTATGGTCAGATGAAACTAAAAAATGAGCTTTTAGCAGCAAAGACTCTGTACATATTCACAATTTTGAGCACTCCAGGGTGATTATGAACATGAAATTATCCAGCCATGGCTTCCTGCTTCACAGAAATATAAATAGGAGGGAAAACAAAGCCCAAATTCCTTTAATCATCCATCACAATGAGAAAAACCAAAGAATATATTTCTGATGTGCAGGAAAAGATAACTGAGCTTCACAAATTAGTGAAGTGGCTTTAAGAAAAGAGCTAGAGCAGTGAAAATCCCCATTTCCACCATCAGGGCAATAATTAAGAATTTCCAATCAACATAAAATGTTACGAAACTGCCTGGAAGAGGAAGTGTGTCTATATCGTCCTAATGCACGGTAAGGAGGAGAGTTTGAGTGGCTAAAGACTCTTCAAGGACCACAGCTGGAGAATTGCAAAAAAATAGTTGAGTCTCGGGGTCAGAAAACCCTTAAAAAAATGGTCAAACAGCACCTACATCACCACATGTTGTTTGGGAGGGTTTCAAGAAAAATTCTCCTAGCTCATCCAAAAACAAACTCCAGCATATTCAGTTATCAGACACGACTGGAACTTCAAACGGGACTGGCTTCTATGGTCAGATGAAACTAAAAAATGAGCTTTTAGCAGCAAAGACTCTAGATGGGTTTGGTGAACACAGGGATAAAAAGTACCCCATGTGTACAATTAAATGGAGGCCTATATCTCTGCTGGAGGTCCTGGACATCTTGTTTAGATACATGGCATCTTTGATTCTATCAAATACCAACAGATAAAAAATCAACAAGTGACTGACTCTGTTAGAAATCTTATAATGGGCCATGTTTGGATCTTCCAACCATACAATAATCAAAACACAAACCTCAAAAACAACACAGAAATGGGTCACTGAGCACAAAACCAAGCTTCTGCTATGGCCATTCCAGTCCTCTGACCTGAACCCTATAGAAAATGAGCGGGGTGAACTGAAGAGAAGAAGCACCAACATAGAGCTGGGAATCTAAAGGGTCTGGAGTGATTCTGGATGAAGGAAGGGTCTCTGATCTCTTGTCAGGTGTTCTCTAACCTCATCAGGCATTATAGGAGAAAATTTAGAGCTGTTAAACTGGCAAATGGAGGTTTCAAAAAGTATTGAATAAAAGGGTGCCGTTAATTGTGGCCAATGTGTATTATGCCGGGTTCAGACTACACAATATTTTTGTCGGTCACGATTGTCACTGTGTCAGATTACATGATTCTGACTCCTAAAATCTTGTCATGTCATGGACAAGAAACATGTCAGACTACACGTTGCTTCCCAACCATTCATCGCGTGCCGTCTTTAACGACGCGCGTGATGTCATCGAAAAGGCGGAACTAGTGACTGACTTCCGAAAACAAGAGTGTAAACATGGCTGAAGCACTTCTGCTATAGTTCGCCAGCATTTTTCTTTTTTGGTAATCCCTCGATGACACATCATACAGGCAGGAGTACTGTTGCCACAGCTCCACGAACCTTTCCTCCATCTCATAATTCCACCTAGCAGCACCATCATCTCTCTTTCGTTTTGCCATGTTTGAAACCTGTGTATGAAAGAGCTTCTTTGCTGCTATTGGTCAACGTCACCAATGTGACAGAAGCAAATCGTGGCAAAATCGGGCTAAAATCGTGTAGTCTGAACCGGGCATTAGAGAAAAACTTTTATTTCATAATGATATTTCCTCCCATTTTAAATTCTTATTATCCAATGAAAGATTAGATTTTTGTGAATTTTTTTAATAAAAGATCAAAAGGATTAACAATGCAAATAAATTTTCACAGCCTTCTTTGATCATATTTACCAAGGGTGCCGATATTTTTGGCCATGACTGTATATGAAATAGTACACAAAAATCTGTTATATTAGCAACTATTTGTACTTATTTTCAAATAACAATCCAAAGAGATGCTTTTAACTATATTTTGCCGGACTTTGGTAAGCTGCAACCCTCTCAAATGATTTGACCACATATTTTGTTTTTCTTAAGGGAGAGTTCATCCAAACATGAAAAACCTGTCATGATTTACAGTCTCAGAAAAGGCTGTACCTTTTTAAAATATGCACCATTTAGGTACTAATATGCACCCTTTAGGGGTAAATAAGGTACAAAGGTGTACATGTTGGGAATGCAGTGCCCCAGTGACAACTTTTGTACGTTTTTGTCTGAGAGTGTACGCACCCTCTTGTTGTAGGACTTTCTTTCCTCTACGGAACACAAAAGAAGATATTTTATAATGTTGGTGACCAAACAATTTTAATTACCATTGACGTCCACTGTATGAAAAAAAAAAAAAAAAAAAAAAACGTTGATACATCTTTTTCTATTCAACAGTTGAAAACCTCATGGAGGTTTGGAATGACATGAGGATGCGGAAATGAAGGCAGGATGTTCATGCCCCTTTAAGGATGTAATTTGGCAGTTAAAATCCACTCCTGTGAGATCCTACAAAAAATGTTTAATCTAAAAAAAGTTTGAGAGCCCCTGCTGTATGTGATTATGTCATGAGGGTGGGAGTTGGCCTGAAAGAAAAGGAAAAGAATGAAGGCAGAGAAAGATAGAGACCTCCAGAATACTCACCGGCAGATTTGAAGTGTGTGCTCAGCAGGGCTATTTTTAGCATGAGGAAATGGGCAAAAGTCATGCAGGAACACTGCAGACAACAGAAAAAAATGATACGCTTTAATCTGCCATTACAATGTGGCTGATTGCCTTCTGAATGAAGATGACTCTATCTGTCCCTCCTTCTCTCTCTCATTTCTCTTTCTCCATTCTGTCTGTGATGCATAGAAAGACAATTGTGTTTAATTCTACATTTGTTGTGCTAGTGTTCCTGGCTTAACGCTGCATTGCATATGCCTTGTGGAAGGCAATATATGAGTATGAAAAACAAATGCTACAACATCGAGCAGCTGTGTGGACTGCATCAATATGAGATCACCATTGCATAAGCATCTAATGAGAAAATGGATCCCAGATTTCTTTCTCTGAAATTGGATTGAGCCATTTCACTGTGTTAAAATTCATATTGTAACATAATAACTATGGAATTTATTTTATTGCTCTGCTCTTTGTAAAATCAAACGCAACTCTTCTTGTGAGACTCAATCATGTAAAAAAGAAAAAAAGAGACAAGACTGTAAAATTAACAGTAAAAATTCTACTTGTACATCTAGCATAGACACAACACAAAGTCTAACTGCAACGATCTATCTAAACTTAATAATGTGGTATTAAATGCTGGTGGATATTGAGAAGCGGTTCTTCTGCTACAGGTAACAACTCTTTCAGTAATTTAGTGGGTACAGCATAACAATTCAATAATTTTCCCCACTGCAAGACTGATCTGTGTCTGTTCATTGATTTATGAAACAAGTATATGCAGGCCATTAAAAAACAGATATATCAATATTATTATTATTATTTTTATGATATACTTTTTTGTTAATTTGTTAAACCAACCTTTGTAAGATTTTCATACACAATAGCAATAAATTCAATAAAATAATAATTATAATAACTTTAATTAACCTCAACTCTCTCTCTCTCTCTCTCTCTCTCTCTCTCTCTCTCTCTATATATATATATATATACATATATATGTATGTATATATATTTTACAGGTTTGGTGCTGGCAGGTTCTCATTATATTTGAGCATGTGTGCCTCATTGCTCCAAGCTTTTTTATTTTTTATTTTTTTCTTCAGTGCCAAACGTTATGACCGGCATTGACTTGGACTCGCCTAACACATGTTATTCCTTTCTGGTTCTCCCAGACTTTTAGCCTTTTACAAGAATACAAGTCTTAATTACTCTTAAAATATAACTGAGTAGAAGAAGTGAATAGAAGTCTGAGAAGTGACATACTGTATTTGCTCGACTGTCGATGTTGGTCTGATAAACTGTGAATTGACCGTAAGAGCGTATGTTGAAATGCAGTGCAACCCAAGACCAGTGAAATAAGTATATTGCCATAGTTGAACCAGAATCAATTTTGGATATTTGATTTTTCCATAATGTGACTCCATAATGTGAATCACACTCCTTCCTTGTTTTGTCCTTAGTCCAGATGTGTTTCCAAATCATCATGCTACAAGGGAAACCACACAGGAAGCTGTATATTCATTATCTCTATTCCTTTTCCTTCAGTCTTTTTTTGTTATGTTAGTTAAAAGGCAGAGAGAGCAGAGCCAGTTAATTTCCCACTGACGCTGAGCTCACTGACAACTCACAAAACACAAGTGCTCATAATAGAACCAAACACTTAGCGGGTGTGAAAACCCTCACTGTCTTCAAATTCTCACCTTTTTGCTCCCTCTTGACACCATAATGTCAGAAAGGTTTCCAAAGGTCCCACTAAAGAGTCGTTTCACATGCTGTCTGCTCTATTCTCAAACCCTTCCCGCAGCTGCATAATATGGAGCGCGTGTTCAACTTGGCCAACAGTACTCCTCAGTACGCCAAAAGAGGCTCTTCAGTTCAGTCGCCACACAAGTTGACCCCCCTCCCCATAAAACCCCAAAGTATAGTGCTTGGACCAAACATGGACATATTTCATCTTTATTTCATACTACAAATATGTTTAACTTTAAGAGGCCCAAGCTTTAATGATCAGGACCAAGAATAGTACTTTCTGTGCATGTATGTGTATGTTGCCCTGTGTATGATACGATATACACTACCGTATAAAAGTTTGGGGTCAGTAAGATTTAAATTTTTTAAAGAATGTTACAAATGTTTAAATAATGATATTTTTGAAAGTGCTGTATTTCCATAAAAAATAGTAAGCAGTACAACAGTTTTCAATATTGATCATAATAAGAAGTGTTTATTGAGCACCAAATCAGCATATTAGAATTATTTCTGAAGAATCATGTGACAATGAAGTAATGGCTGCTGAAAATTCAGCTTTGCATCACAGGAAGAAATTAAGTTTTAAAACATATTCAAATATCTCACAATATTACAATTTTTGCTGTATTTCTGATCGAATAAATGCAGCCTTGTTGAACATAAAAGCAACATCAAAAACATTTTTTAAATCTTATCAACCCCAAACTTTAAGTGCTAGTGTATAATGGATGCTTCCATGAAATCCCTAATATTGCTAAGGGAAACAATCCAATAAACTGTCCATAAACAGTGCTTATGTACCAACTGTGCAGTCATGCAGTCACTTTTGTTGCAATCATTTGAGCCTCATATGACCCCTTTCTATATGACAGTGAATAACTCTGACAGATCCAAAGGTCAAAGTAAAAGTTTTACCCGAGAAGACGGTCACATGATTGATGAGACTTTGTGGCAGTGAGATGACACACATTGAGTCGCACATTGATTCTCACACCTCTGTCCTACAATACATTTATTCGAGAAGCTCAGTAACGTCATGTGCATCATACACAGTGTTGGGGAAAGTTACTTTTAAAAGTAATGCATTACAATATTGCGTTACTCCATAAAAAAGTAACTAATTATGTTACTTAGTTACTTTTTATGGAAAGTAATGCGTTATATTACTTTTGCGTTACTTTCGCATTACTTTTTAAATATGGGCAGGGTTTGATTGTTTTTAATATAAGAAGTTATATTTATAGCAAATATAAAAGCCCTTTCACACCAAAAAGTGTAATGAATAAACCTCAGGCTGAAGCAAAAGTAAATTCACGTTTGTACAGTAGAACGCAGGAGAAGAAACACTCTTCAGCAATAAAAAAACGAAGCACAATTGTTAATTGTTAAGTCATTTTTGCTTATTAGTATGGTAACTGGATCATGAAAGGTCAGCAGCAAAGACATCAGTTACTAAAATGGGATTAGATACATTTGTGTTATTTAGCATATTTAATTATTGCAGGGTTTGCGTCATATTCTGAGTTTGCATTTCACTGTTTTAATTCATTTTGATGAATACTAAATCTGTTTTTTGTGAGTGGGATGAATTAATGCACATTCACATTTAGTCTAGAACTACAGTAACATCATGTTCACACAGCGCACACAATTCCTCTGCACTTCCGATTTCTCCCAGTATGGGGACAGGAGACTTGTCAGTCAATAAATGGGAAAACAAAGTAACTGGCATTACGTTTTTGAAAAAGTAACTCCGATATTTTCTTGTAAATTAAAAAAGTAATGCGTTACTTTACTAGTTACTTGACAAAAGTAATCTGATTACGTAACTCGCGTTACTTGTAATGAGTTACCCCCAACACTGATCATACACAATGTGATTCAGTGACTTTGTGAAGTGGGCATTAAGAGTAGGCAACTCAAGTCAATATGAGAAGAAGTAAAATTCAAATAAGATGCCACCAGGAAAAATGATTTAGCCAATTTAAATATACATAAAAAGACTACTGTTACAATGCAAAATTGTTTATTTGAATACATGATTGTCACTTTGTTAAAGGGATAATTCAACCAAAAATGAAACATTTAGTTATTAATTTACCCACCCATCTTTCCTCTGTGGAACATAGAAGATGCCATTTTGAGAAAATTCTCAGTTTTTTATTTTATTTTATTTATTTTTGTCAATGGTAAGTCAATGTAAGTAAATGGTGACCAAAACTATTTGGGTACTAACATTCTTCAAAATCTTCCAAAATATGCTCTGCAGAAGGAAAAAAAAAAAGTCTTATGGGTTTGGAACAAAATGATGAAAAGTAAATGATGACAGAATTGTCATTTTGGGGTGAACTATCCCTTTAACCAAAGAAAATAAAAAAATGTGTGGGGACAAAATCGGCCAAAGTAAAAAGTGTTGTAAATGATGTTTATGCTAAAATGTGTATATCTCTGCATAATTTAAAGGTTTATTTTAAAAACAAAAATTATATTCTATTGATACTGTAACAACACAGTTGTTTTCATTGACAAAAATAAGTATGCAAATTAGGTTGGTAAGACCACACCTCTTCTGCCCACAACACTTGAAAACTCCGGCCTTGACTGGAAACATATGAAGAGTTCCAATGCAAAAGCCTCTAAAAGCCATTTTGGTCAAAAATGCGATAACGATACCGAGTGAATGCTCTTCACACACAGTACATGTTCATCAAGTACTTTCACTTCAAATGCACTAAATCCCAGCCTCAACCCATTCAGATGTACCAGTACTTACATAGTAGCCAGAAGGCCTTGACTGGAAACATATGAAGAGTTCCAATGCAAAAGCCTCTAAAAGCCATCTTGGTCAAAAATGCGATAACGATACTGAGTGAATGCTCTTCACACACAGTACATGTTCATCAAGTACTTTCACTTCAAATGCACCAAATCCCAGCCTCAACCCATTCAGATGTACCAGTACTTACATAGTAGCCAGATAGAAATGCTAACTTTAAAGAAAAATGTCAGACGTACTTAGAGGCTTTTGCTTCTGAACTCTTCATATATTGAAATGAACTAAACAACACGCAGCAGCACCTGACTTCTAAAGCCAGTTTTTGTAATGTCTATTCAATGATTTATTTGTCTGCACCACAATGTAATGTCTTTCCGAAATATCTTAATTTGGGACTTTTTTAATATATTTGATTAACTTTAATTGATTCAGATGGACCAAAGGGAAATGCTTACTGCCAAAGAATATGCAGAGAGTGAACTAATTATTCTGACTTTGCATTCAATAGCTATCAGCTTACAAACCCAAATATGCAAGCTGGAGAATCTGAATAGACATGTTCTGGAAAGAGAGCCAAACCCCGTTCTTTCTGCTGAAACACATGCACATTCTTTGTATTTAAGGAAACGTCTGGCAAAAGAATATGTGCAAACACAGGGCTCGTTGTTCAATCCAGATTCTTTCTTTGGTTGGTTTATAGCGTTTGTGTTTATGTGAATTTAGTTCGTGATTGTGTGTCAGTAGGTGGGCGGGTACAGTGTTTATATAATGACAGTTTCAAAGACCGATCTCACAACAAATAGAAGCATGAAAAACTCAGATAATGAATCTGCTCCAAATATAACATGGAAAAAAGCCATAATGATGGAGGATTTATATTGTTAGTGAGGGAAAGCTTTGTAGCTGATGTGGCACCATTAATCTCGGAAACAGACGGCTCAAGTATAACAAACACAGACTCATGTCTATGGTGCTAAAGTATTCAGTTAATTCTTTTACACTTGTTTATGGCCTATGAACCATATTTCTTATTTGCAGAACTGTTGATTCTCAATCAGGGTTTTAAAAAGTTTAATAAATTCTCAGTTGGTTGAGATCTGGACTCTTTTGGACATTAACATTGTTGTTTTTATGATAACGTAAGCTTTTGTTTGGGGTCATTGTCATACTAGAAAACAAATCCTCCAAGTAACTGGTGTCTTGCAGATTTCACTAGGATTTTGCTGAATTAATTTTGCACTCTGCCCTCAAAAGCCTTCCAGGGCTGCTGCAGAGAAACCTCAAGCTGCCGGCACCGTGCTTCGCTGTGGGGATGGTGTGTTTCTGATGATACAAAGCCTTTGGTTTACGCCAAACATGCCGTTTACTCTGATGGCAAAACGCTCAATTTTGGTCTCTGCAGATCATAGAACGTTCTTCCAGTTGGCTTCAGTGTTTCTTGCATGCCTTCCAGCAGACTCTAATTTTTTCAGTAGCAGAGTGTTTTTTTCTTCTTTCTGACAGTGGCTATTCTTTGCCACTGTAGCATAAAGCTGTCACTGGTAAAGCAAACCGGGCAACAGATGTACGCACAGTCTCTGCAGTCTCAGTCACTGAAGCTATACTGTAGCTTCTTCAGAGTTGTCATAGTTTTCTTGTGGAATCCCTCGCCAGTCTTTTTCAGTGCTTCATCAGTGCTAATTTAATGTCATATTACAATGAGTAATCATAGACATTTATGCATAAAGCATGGTTTTAGAGCAGATACATTTTTGTATGTTTGCAGAGAGACATTATTGGCATATTGACAATATTTAAAATGTAAGCATTGCACATGAACATTGAGACAAACATTTTTACAAATCCTTGTGTTCGTGGAATTAGTCTTTTGTGCTTGACAAGGCTGTATTTATTTGATTAGAAATAGAGTAAAAACAGTAATATTGTGAAATATTATTACAATTTAAAATACCTACTTTCCATTGTTATATATCTTAAAATGTAATTTATTCCAATGATGGCAAAGCTGAATTTTCAGTATCATTACTCCAGTCTTCAGTTATAATGATATGCTGCTCGATAAACATTTCTTATTAGCAGTGTTCAAAACAGTTGTGTTGCTTAATATTTAGTGGACATTTTTGTAACATTATAAAATTCTTTACTGTCACTTTTGATCAATTTCATGCATCCTTGCTGAATAAAATAAACAAATAAATAAATAGTAAAAACTAAAAAGCTCAGGCTTCATATTAAAGAGGCTGAAAGTCCATGAAATCAATTATTATTATTTTATTTTTTTAATCATTATTTTTTATTTTTATAGAATGTATAGATTTGTTTTCTGATGGGTGAATAGTTCATAAAAGCCCTGTATCATAGACATGCATACATCTATTCTACAGTGCTTAAGTTTAGATCAGCTGAAAGAACATCTTTGAGCATCAGCTCTTCCTAACTTACATTATCCTTGTATTATACCTTAGTCAAGAAAGATTCAATTTTACTGATGCAGTAATTTCCTTCTTAATATATACATTAAAATAAATCCAGGTAATTCCAGACTGCACATGACTGATTTAGACATCAGCAGTCCTGATTAACGCTCTGAACAGGTCTTTGGTACCTGGGAGATGTCCAGCCGCTTTTATTCTGAGCCCCAGGCACCAACAATGATAAGCATCTACGGGAATCATTGAGAGCTTATGTGCTTTAAAATGGTAGGTGGCTAATGACTGTTTTAAGACATTGATGCACAGGGGGCTTTCAGCATCTGCAAGGTGAAGAAAGAACATTACCATATTAAAAATGTAAAATATGACTCCAGAGCAGTAGAGCCCGGCTAACTGTCAGGGAAAATGAAAGGTGCAGTCAGTGGAATGAATAAGAAGTCTGCCCAAACCTGCCAACACTCCAGTTATTTACTACTTCTTAAACTGTTCAGTGCAGTTGCCCTCCTGTTTATGGGCTAAATGTGTTTTCAGGAAAGAGATCTTACTGAAACATCTATGTATCATTACTCAAAACCACGAACAGCAATGCAGAGCTGAGATGCAGTATGTCATATACGCTTAAAAATAAGAACGATGTTACAAATGTTTTGCTTAATTCAAATAAATGCTTTCTATTTATTTATCTCATTGAATTTTATTCCATAACAGGAATAAATTATACTTTAAAATATTTAAAAATAGAAAATGGTTATTTTAAATTGTAATAGTGTTCCACAGTATAACAGTTTTAACTGTATTTTTAATCAAATAAATGCTGCCTTGGTGACCATTAAAGACTTAAAAAATTGTTTTTTTTTTTTTAATTTTAAAAATCTTACTGACACCCAAACATTCCATCATCATCATCAACAACAACAACAACAAACAAAAATAAATAAATAAATAAGCTAATAATAATAATAAAACATCAACTTTTACAAATAGATCTAATTATTGCTGTATTAAATTATACTTATGACTGGGGCAGACATTAGTATCACCTCACCTCAGTGATCTAATCCTATTTGCATAAAATAACTTTGAACTTATGACCTGTTGCTATCACAACAACTCCAGGATGCCCTTAGAAAAACAATTATATCAAGCGACTATAACAGTTTTATCCAGCTCACTCATTAGGTTGTATGTTGTATGTTTATTTTTCAAAGTGTGTCTAGGGAACAGAGAAATTATAAAGAATAACTGAATAAACCACAGCATAAATAACATGATTGGTGTTTACCAGAGAATATTTGACCCAACATCCCATTTAAAATGGCCTTTGATATGAAATGCAACATTCAATAAAGCCATCAAGGTTTTCCCAGTGTCAAGCTGAAGTATTCTGTCCCTGTAGAGTATTTTGTGGACACCACAAGGTTATTCAATATCCTTTTTTTTTGTCTCTCTCCCAATTAAAATCCAGCCCAGGGCTCTGCTAAAACAATCAAGCCAAGGATGAGGCTGTTGCCAAATGTTGAGGAGAGCTACATTCCCACTGTTCTGCATTAATAGTGATTCAGTGAAAGTTGAATACCTCCTCCAGCCTGCATTACTGCAGCACACGCTTCATTGAAAGCCACAATGGTTTGGCTTATTGTAGCCTTTTTCCATCCTTGTTAAATCTTTTATAAAAATCAGCCTCCTTGTTTTGACCAAATATGAAGGATAATTTAGCGACACTAGAGTTTTTAAACAAAATTTTAAAACCCAGAATTGAGAAAGGTCAGTTCTTGGATGGTAATGTGTGCTGAGTGTCATTTTCACAAATATTCATTTTGTTAGTAGGTGTGTGAAATGTGAGGGACAGAGGACTCTGCTGGGGCCTCATACTTCAAACACTCTGATTCCAGCTCCAAAAGCAACCAGAAAGGGCCAAAGGATGTTATTACACAACACATTAGACCCTCTTCACCTTTTCAAACACTGAGGAATTATAATGGGATGTTATATAATCTGCAATGAGTTCTTTCCTGGATGCATATACAGAGATAATATAAACATGTTCTGTTAACGGTTTTTAAAAGTCAAAGTTAAAGAAATAGTTATTTAGTCACCCTCATGTAGGTCCCATATGCATTTATGTTTTTCACTGGAACACAAAAGGTGAAAGGTGAATCATTTTAGGACTATTTTCAGTGAATAACAACCTGAAATATATTGAAAATTATGACGTGCTGAATGAGTAAAGAAAAAACTAACATATATATGGATTCAGAGCATTTTTAATTAATTTTTTGTAAATTACCTCTGTTAAATACGCTACTCACTACTCTGGGTTTCAATGTTTTGAACTGGATTGTGCGACATCACATTTATTACATAACTGCATTGGACAAACTGTTCTGTGTCCTGTTTGTTTAATTATGTGGTCACATACTGCTAGACAGACGTTTGAAACAGTCTGCAGTGTTGAAATTCTTCAGTTTAACATTCAGAGCAGGAGCCAAGAACATTCAACTACAATAAAAGACCCGCAAACTTTCTTGGCAGACCCCCCCCCGCTTTTGTCTGTTTATGCTTAAAACTGGTGAAAAAAGTGCAACAAAAAATGGATCACTTGGATCACATTTTTACAAAGACAGACGTTTGAAACAGTCTGCAGTGTTGAAATTCTTCAGTTTAACATTCAGAGCAGGAGCCAAGAACATTCAACTACAATAAAAGACCCACAAACTTTCTTGGCAGCTTTTGTCTGTTTATGCTTAAAACTGGTGAAAAAAGTGCAACAAAAAATGGATCACTTGGATCACATTTTTACAGACAGGGCTGTACAGTGTGAGACATATGTTGCACGTGCTACAAAAATATCGGTCTGTGCGATGAATAAATTTACCACAGTAGCATGTGTGCGATAGACCTATAGTTTTGCAATGTGTGTGAGCATGTTCACAAACCGTTGTTAAACAAAGAGAACATTTAATGACATGTGTTTAGTCCAAATTCACTTAATAACATCAGTGGAGTGGTTGAAATAACTTCCTTTTGTGATTTGACGTGGTTTCATATCACAGAATGAGGCAGAAATCATACTATAGATCGCTTGCACCTACATCACGGAAGGACTTAGTAAGCAGGAAAGGGCGCGATATTTTGACAAACTAAAGTTAATAGGTGGTGAAAGCCCAATGGAAACACGGCAATTTCGCAAGAACTCCCATATATTGCTAAAAAGTTGTACGCTTGCATGAGGTGGTTTTTCAGGCAATTCGAGTGTGTGAGTTGTTTATTTACTTTTTTAATTAGTCTTCCCATTAACGCCATATATTGTTCATTCAGATTGATTCGCGAACGTGGAACTAGCACGAGCACAAGAGGCAGGATTTATCGCATGAACCAATCACAGCCAAACATAATCAGTAATTTCCAATCATATCGCGATGGAGACATTGCCTCCTCTCACGTGACTTTCCCCCATTCATTCTTACTTACCCTCCAGTAAAGTCACTGCATGCTATGGCGTCTCTGTTAATAATCAATGGGCTCAGGGGAGGCAAGCCTCCGCTGTAACTTTACCTGCGGGTGTCGCTGTTGGAGAGTGTTACTTTAGAGAAACGAGTGATATATACACTTTTTAATGTTATACTTTGTAATATGGGTGTTGTTTTATTTTTGTACTATGATTTTTTTTTCTCATCCAATATTTTGAGGAGACACTGCCTTCCTTGCCTCCTCGGAGGAAACTCCCGTTTAATGTACTATAACCTCCAAGAAAAACTTCATATGCTGCCGCTTTCAAGTATAAGGGGTTTTCCTTGCCATTAATGCTTGGATAACCCCTTATTTACACTGTACACGTCTGCGGTGCATTAAAGCTCCAACACGGCCACCGGAGCTGATCGCGGCCACTCTAATCAATGCTTGTGTTTATACCATCCACGCCGTGGCACGTTTCAGAAGTGTCCCAGAAGCGGCTCTCCACACTGCTTCACTAAAGACACTCATCTACGTCTCCTTTGATTAAAAATAATGGCTAGTGCGATCGTTGCGATATAGTAAACCTACCAACATCCATCGCCATGACTTATCGCGAGAGGAAAAAAGTATGTTTTAGTTGCATCACATCGATTAATGGAAATTTCACAATAGATTTTATCGACATTTATAAAATATTGCAAAAGTTATGTGCAAATCTGTAATGAAAATGCAACTATAGTGAAGTACTTCGTTTTTTCGCCAAGCCCATACACAAGTTTCATTCGGTTCAGTGACATTCTTTACGTTCAGTGCTGCCAATATGGCCGAATTCTGAATTGATGACGTGAAAACACCCTATTTATAGTAGTCCATACAGTGATAGAAGGCTATGTCGATTAACATTGCATTATAAATATACTTCATTCTAACAAAAATACCAGACATGGCTTGAAGAACACAAATAAACCATATATTGTCGCAATTTTATCATGTCGCAAGTTTATCATGCACTTTCGGCTTTATAATTTGGCAGATCGTTTACATTCACGTACAGCTACACACTGCATGAAAGGCAATATTCGAAATGGCATAATAGGGGCACTTTAATATTTTCTAATAGACATTTCTAATGATTTATAGCTATAGGCTCCCTGCATGTTAAAAGGTCATCCTGCAGTTTTCTGTAAAATAAACGTTTTCTGTAATTCAATTAAATTCAATTTCAATTTCAAGTTTATTTGTATAGCGCTTATCATGATACAAATCGTTGCAAAGCAGCTTTACAGAAAATTAAGTTTCTACAATATATTTAGTAGTAGCTTCTCAGTGGTGACTATGTCAAATTGATGTACATATGGCAGAAATGTATGGTAAAAACTCAGTTAATGACATAATCAAACAGACGATGAACACTATTAACAGCAATGATAATATGTTGCAATCAAACTTGTAGCAAAATTTGGTAGTTTATGTTGTTTCAGGGTTGGCATCATCTGAGGTCCTCTGAGGGGTTTGCCTCATCTCTTCCTGTAGGAATTGATGTATTTCGCTTGTGTAATTCCTAGTTACCACGGGATGTCAATCCCGTGGCAGAAACAGAAAAATAAATAGAGACATAATTAGCGTAGCTGCTGTTCCAAGTTGCAATCAAACTTGTAGCAAAATTTGGTAGTTTATGTTGTTTCAGGGTTGGCATCATCTGAGGTCCTCTGAGGGGTTTGCCTTGTATTTCGCTTGTGTAATTCCTAGTTACCACGGGATGTCAATCAGAAACAGAAAAATAAATAGAGACATAATTAGCGTAGCTGCTGTTCCAAGCAACCAAGCAAAAATGATTTGTTCAACCCAAGCTAAAGAATAATAATGTGCATTTGATCAGATATAACTGCAGTACAAGATTATGAGATGCATTATTTGAATGCTTGGCCAAAGAGATGTGTGTCTTTAATCTAGATTTAAACAGAGAGAGTGTGCATTTTGGACTACCTGTAACTTGTTTATTGAAGATGCAGGACAACCACCTAGCAGTGCATTAGTCCAGTCTAGAGGTCATGAATGCATGAACTAGCTTTTCTGCATCAGAAACAGTTTACATGTTTCTGTAAAATACAATGATATAATAATTACCATATTTATTCTTAAATGCTCTGTTTTGTATATTACAGTGAAAAAGAGTTATTACAATAGTAATATTTCTTATTTTTTATGTTTTTATATAGTAATAATATTGAAACATTAATGTCCTGTTTGAGTGATGAACTGCACTCTTGGTTGTTTTCAGAGATTTACATGTTTCATTCTTGTGCTACAATTGTGTGGCCTGTGCTACAAACCTTTCAACCTCTGAAGCACCAATGCTACATGCAAAAAAAACTAAAAAAATTAACGTACAGCCCTGATAAAAATATTAATATTATATAATATAATATAATACAATATAAAAATAAAGATATACACTATCGTTCAAAAATTTGAGGTTAGTTTTTTTTTTAAAGAAATTATTTCTATTTAGCAAGGTTGCATTGAATTGATCAAAAGACAGTTAATACATTTATAATGTTACAAAAATGTCTTTAAATAAATCCTTTTTTTTTTTTTTTTTTATCTTTCTGTTCATTGAAGTATCATGAAAAAATGTATCACGGCTTCTACAAAAATGTAGCCTTGGTGAACATTCTCTCAAAAACACAGACCCCAAAATTTTGAATAATACAATAATACGTTCCTAGAAAACTAGTCTTAATGTGTTATGCAGTTTTGGGCAGCTTTTTAATAATGTTTATCTAGAAAACCACACATTTAAAAATGAAAATGTGTGTTAGACGGTAGTAAATAATGTGCAGCAAACTAACAGTTCAGATACTGACTCTCCACGTTCTCTTACCTCATTAAAAGTCAAATTCCTCAATAACCTTTGGCCAAAAAGGATGTTTCATTGCATTACATCGGCCACACCTTTTGATTTCCAGCCAAACGGGTTATTGATAGTTCTGCAGTGGAGTGAGATGGATGCTTGAGAGGTGCAGAGAGCACAGAGTGAGTCCAGTTCAGTGTTTAAACATCTCACACACAAACACACACAATCTTAGAGATCGTACTGCCACACCTCTATAGGGAATTACCCTTAGAGAGCAGAGAGGAAATATGTCTCCTGATAAAAGGTTTTTTTTTATTTCAGGAGAGCACTGATACACTTTAACTCACATAAAGTCCGCACACCTGTCTACTGGTGGCCATTTGTTTTTCATCGCTCTCACAAGTTCGACCCGTGACAGGTGGTAGGCGCTCACCTAACGATTACTGATCACAGGATGTCTTTCCAACCCCAGAACTCACCATCCTACTCTTGAGGTATTCACAAAATGCCAGCTCAAGTTGAAGTTAAACACTCCCCCAAAAGGAAAGACAAATCACACAAGATCTCTCTAAATCGCTCAAATGTTTCTCCCCGATGGCAACAAGATTCTTCAGCAGTGGTTTTCAAACGAGGGCCACATGGAAGTGTTTAAATTTTTCAAAATGTATTTTTAGAGTTGTCAAAGTTAATTTTCACCTATTTTATTCTGCTTTCTTGGGTGATAAATCATTTTCTCAGAACTAAAACATTATATATATATATATATATATATATATATATATATGATGGAGGAGAGATCCAGGCAGATTAAGTCTTTCAGTAAAATTATTGTTTATTCAAAAATAGAATCATAAGTGGTAACAATTACAGATGAAAATTATAATAAAAGATACAAATTTATGGAAAAGATTAAAATGAATACAAGATCCAAACTGAGTATATTCTGTTAAATTTCTAAGACAGCAACCTAACCTAAGTATAATGATTTTCAGAAGTCAAAAGACAAAGGCCTTTGGAGCATGTGAGGAGAGTAGAAGAAAAGCTGTCTGAAAAGGCAGTTGGAATAATATATATACTAGAGACTTACATGCTACTACAACATCATGAGATGTTTTGGTAATTGACCAAACTGGGACTCTCTGTGACTGTTTTCTCCGACATGCAGTGACTGACAATAGAACCATAAAATACAGCAAAAAATGCAACATAATTACAAAAAGGAATCAATTTTATTTGTGCGCTGTAATCCAAATCTTCAGAATCTATACAACTGCGAAGAACTCAAGCCTTTATTCAGCGATCTTTATCTCCATCCTGAGCAGCAACTGTTAGCAGAAATACCTCAAACGCTCTTTGGCCCCTTCATAGAGTGGATCAGGATAATATTCGGGATAATATTTTCAGGAATTAACTATTTAAATTGTGCTATGTTCCTCACACAAAACTATTGTACTCCGCCAGAGAGGACTGAAACTGCAACACATCGTCATTTGGACTATTTTTGGTACTGTTTTTGACATTTTTGCAATAAATAAATTATTGTGATTGTTTTTCTTCATACTGTACATATTTTTAAGAAAATAGTTTTTTTTGAATGCTATATTGTTACTAAAATTGACATTTCCCTGCATATTTCGGTCTATTATGTTTTACATATTTTTATTTTCGCTATAAAATGGTTAGGTTTAGGTTTGGGGGAACGTTAAGGGGCCTAAAAATCTAAATCACTTCTCGATTAAATGATGAAGATTACATTGATACAAATATCTAAATTATATAAAAGATTCGTAAATGTTTTACATCTTTTAGTTTTAATATGTAGAAATTTCACGTTTAAACGTTATAATACGTCCAAGTTGTATGTTTCAGAATCAATCAAAACGTACAAATATTTACGTTTTGTGCATGTACATGTCACATACTAATATCTACGTAAAAACAGTGAGACCAGGCTGGTTATAACATGAACAATCGTGTCCTCTTTTGGAAGGTCAAACAAAGTAGTTTCGCTTTCACAACGAAACATAGCATCACACACCGCGGCCTTGAGTGAACAGAGGCCGGGGGCTAGAGTGAGGAATGGATAGCGGGCTATTGTGAGCAGAGGCGGCGGATTCGACGAAGGAGCGTCCGGCGGGCTTGAGGCAACCACATGTGATGACCCCGAGCTGGACTCCGCTTCGTCCACGGTGAAAGCTGATCCGGTGATCCATAGCGCAAAGTTGTTGTATTTCCTCAGCAACCAGCACGGATCAGCTCTAGGCATGATGAAGCAGATATCGTCCTCTTTTGGAAGGCCAAACAAAGTAGTTTCGCTTTTACAACGAAACACAGCGCCTTCATGACTTGGTGGCGGCGGCAGCAACAATACTACAGCGAGAATAAAAGTTACGCCTTCTTTCTTTGCGTGAACATTTGGGTGGCGTTATGCAAATCTTCCCACATTGCGACATAGATATGTGGGGGCGTGTTAGAACGAGCCGTTTTAGGTAGGCGTGTTTGACTCTTAACTTTTATAAAGAACATCTCTTTGGATTTGAGACTTTAGTCTTTGCAACTTTACAGATCTTCTTTAAATTCGAAAAAATGTAAAATCGCATCATATGACCCCTTTAATGTTTTCAAAATCTCAGACCCTTAACGTTTGAAAGGCTGTGTATATATATTTACATTTTAGGAAAGGAGTTTAGGAAAGTTGTCGCAATTGGATTATCACTTCCTTGTCATCAATTTTTTTTTGAAAATCATTGCTGTAGAGCAGGGATCCTCAAATCTGACCAACGAGATCCACTTTCCTGCAGCGTTTAGCTCTAACCCTAATCAAACACACCTGAGCATGCTAATCAATGTCTTCAGGATCATTAGAAAATCAAAGGTACCTGAGTTTGATCAGGGTTGGAGCTAAACTCTGCAGTGCATTGGACCTCCAGGGTAAGATTTGAGGAACCCTGCTCTAGAGTTTCAACATAGTCTCACATTGTGCTGAGATCTGGTAGCATACTAGTATAATATATATGTATATATGATGTGCTCTTTTGACCCTAGCAATTGCAAAGCAACACTCACATTTTATTCAGAAAACGTAAAAATCCAGTTCTGCATAAGTACAGGAAGTATATTTACTATGCTTAGTTTATTTCAAACATTGTCTATTTCGGTGTCTATTTGTATTTCTCCTAACATTTTTTCAGGAGAAACATCTGTGACAGAAGTAATGCTTAAATGAACCATCTGAGATCATCCTTAGAGATGAAGGATCAACCTTTGAGCAATGACATTTTCCTCTGGGTCCTGTCAGCTTTATTAAGACAGGAGTAACTTAATATTAGCTTTCAATTAACAGTGACATGTTTACTGATCTGAGCACTGCTACAATCACCAAATAAAAATTAATATTTTTATCTCAGCGCTGCACGGCATCAGGATATTACCTCAATGGCTGCCACCTCTCGTATTTCATTACGTGCGAAAATGCCACAGCTTCAGATAAAATATGACACATATAATGAGGCAAGAGAGAGACGTGGAAGATCTAAAATTAGCAGGAATCTGTTGTCACTGAAGTGATAAAGAAACAAATGCAGAATTCATTCCTTATAGCTCCTATTTTCGCAAGCTGTTATGAGGTGCAAGCACGTCATTATAAGAAAAGCTGATCCAAAAATTACAGATACAGTATCCCATCATTTACTCAGACTCATGTTGTTCCAAACCAGCACTCCTAAAAATAAATGTTTCAAAAGCAGGTTTTTGCAGCAGTGTCACAGAACCATTTCAGGGTTCTCAAAAAATCTTTCAGCAAACAGTTCTTAAAAGAACTAATTTTTTCTTAATGTGAAGAACGTTTGGTAACACTTTATTTCGATAGTCCACTTTAGACATTCTATTAACAGTAAGTAACTTTGCAACTACATGTCAACTAGCAGTTAGTAGAGTATTAGCAGACTGTCTGCTTAATATCTTCTAAAACTTTCTTTGTCAACATTCTACTAACCCTAAACCTACCCTAACAGTCTACTCTGAGAGTTAGTAGACATGTAGTTGCAAATTAATGAGAATTAGTTGACATGTAGTTACAAAGTTACTTATAGTTAGTAGAATGTCTAAAGTGGACTATCGAAATAAAGTGTAACCGAACGTTTTAATAATCTAAAGAACTTTTCGTAACACTTTCTATAAAGCCTGTATTTATAATACATTATAAGGGTATTTTTAAGGCATTATAATGAATGCTTAATGCATCGTAGAAAAAAAAACTTATAACAGGTTGTATCATCTAATCAATAATTAAAATTACAGCTTTTAAAAGTATGATAATTTCCAGTATAATACACAATGAACACATTTTATCCACTTAAATTATAACAGATTATATTTCCCTTAGTTATAATGGATTATAAGTCTCATATATTGCCATTGTTTAAGATCTGCACAATAACTTAGTACATCTTATTAGTGTTTTTACTATAAAATGACAAATACAAAGTATTCATGAAAACCTCCAAAAGGCTTTATAATGTTGTCATATTATTTATTAGTGGCTTTTGCTTGCTTCAAGTACTTATAGCAAATTTTCAAACAGCCATAAGATCAGATATCAGATCAGATGAATGTGTAATATGACACGTTTGCTTTGAACAATTTTTATTGTAATATCAATTTGATTATCTGGATGGTACCCTTTAGACAACTGCAACTTGTCAACTCCATGTCAACTAGCAGCCATTAGAGTATTAGACTGTCTGTTTAATCTAACACTTTATTTGGATGGTTCCCCAACAGACATTCTACTGACTATATGTAACTTTGCAAGTATGTCACCTTACCAACCCTAACCTTAACCTAATTCTACTACTAATAAGAGTTATGTAGTTGCAGACATGTAATTGCAAGGTTGCTTATAGTCAGTAAACCAGGACCGTAAACAATGAAGTATAACATAAAAAATAAATAAAAATTAGGACTATACTGTACGACATATTTCTTCTATGAGGCAGTTACAAAAAGGACTGGAGATTTTATGCCTTTAAAGGAGACATATTATCCACCTTTTTACAATATGTAATATAAGTCTCTGGTGTCCCCAGAATGTGTCTGTGAAGTTTCAGCTCAAAATACTCAACAGATCATGTATTATATCATTTTAAAAATGGCTATTTTGAGTGGAAGCAGAAACACGCTGTTTTTCGGGCCTGTCTCTTTAAATGCAAATGAGCTGTTGCTCCCCTACCCCTTTTCCAGCTCTGACCTGCTAAAAACATCTGTTATGTTTCTGATTATCATGTTTATCATGCTGAAATCATGCGGTTTAAACCATATGAATTTAAACTTCTGATATACGGTTTTCTGAGTGCACACATTCGAAGGACACGGATAGAAAGCGGCCACCACACAGCATGTGAGTACTAATCTAAGTTCATTCACACACAAGTTTACATTAAAAACACACATGAGTTACAAAAACAGTCGGTTATGTCTGTGAAGGTAAACAGCTGGGAAATAAATTGAAGGTTTATTTTAGATCTAAATAGTGTTCTGTGCTCATCTGTGCAGCTAAAGACAGAACAGTTAGCATGTTTTGCTCAAACTTTCGCCATGGCATTAGAACTGGTACACCATTGTCGCTTGCAAAAACACAGTGACGGCACCGTGGGTGTAAACGTACAGATTAAGGGGCGGTAATATTATAATGAGATCCCTTTGCAACATCACCAAGGGAGCGAAATCAGACGCTCGTTTTCTTAGACGCTTGCAGAAAAAGGCTTACCAAAACAAAGTTACTGGGTTAATCTTTTTCACATTTCCTTGGTTAGTAGATGCACCGGGGACCTGATTATAGTATTTAAACCCTGGAAAAGTAAGATTTTCATGATATGTCACCTTTAAATTATGTAAAAACACCATAAAACACTCCCATAGCAATGCAGGTTAAAATGATCTGAGGGTGAGTAAATGATACCAGAATTGTCATTTTTTGGTGAACTATCCCTTTATCCCTTTATCTATCCCTTTGTTATTGCACTGTGTATGTTGAGATGTAGTACCTGTAGACTGACATCCAAACGTGACATGGAGCTGTAAGATTACTAGATGTTAAACAAGGCACATATTCAGATATTCATTTGTTGCTTTTATCCAAAAACAGCCCTCAGGGGTGGAGATGAGGGACAGGAGTGTGGAGTGTCTGGGAGTCTGCATGCATGCATGGTGGCAGATCTGATATAATTGCATATGGCAGATCCAGGGCATTTTCCTGCTATCATAAAAGAGCTCTGAGTGATATTGATCCTGCTGGGTTTTTTTATTTATTTATTTTGTTTATTCTACTCTCTCTCTCTCTCTCTCTCAGTAACTGAGGCACACCATGGGAACTGAAGAATGGAAACATATCTGACTGTCCTTTCTTAGTATTTGGACTGGTATTCTCATTATTTTGGTCATAATGAGAAGCCATGATGCATGGAATATTTGTCCATTCTTTAAGTAAAGAACACTTAGGTATTTTGTTGCACCATCTTTTGCTAAAAGCTCTCAGAGAATTAAATATAATTTTGGGGTTAAACACATAAAAATGATGTCCTCTTAAGATGACTCATATAACTTTTCCATTAAAATGGACCCTTATTTAGACTTAAAAGGACAGTTCATCCAAAAATGAAAATTCAGTGTCCCTTTAAGGTTGTTGAACATAGTACCTGGTATCTGCGATTCCCTAGTTTATTAAGAGAATGGTAGCAGATTAAAGTGGCAGTAATTGTAACGGAGCCGACGAGACAAGAGACATGCGGATCCATCTGCAAAGCTTTTATTAAGGGCGTGGTTAAAACAGGCGAGGGTCAGGCAATGGCAAACAGGTATATAGAAGACAAAACAAGAGCAGCTCAGTAAACAAGCGAGGGTCAGTCGACGGCGAACGTAATCCAACAGGGGCGAGACTAGAGGGATAAATCCAGGAAACCAGGCAAGGATCAGAAACCGAGAAAACAGACAAGGCAAGACTAGGCTAAGGCAGGGAAACTAACGAGGGCTCTGTAGTGTAGCTATCAAATGATAAGCGCTAAACAATACTCGGCAGATGGAAGGGATCAGAGTGAGTGTTAAATAGTGAGTGAGTGATATGAAACAGCTGTGTGCAATCAATGCTGTGTGCAATCAGTGAAACAGCTGTGTGCAATCAGTGCTGTGTGCAATCAGTGCAATGAATGATGGGATATGTAGTCCGGGGTGATATGCAACAGTGTGTAGTGCGAGAGTCAATGAAAATGGAAAGGGTGACCTCTGATGGCTAGCAGACAGAAGGCAACGACAACAAAAAAGATACAAGTGACCTCATTTATAAAACACACGTAACGTCGGATTTGATCCTAAATCCCATTCCATTTTATTCTACGTCAAAAGTAAGGAACAAACCAGGATTTATAATGGCATAAACAGAGGTTGCACAACTACTAATTTCTGCTGTTACTAGAGTATTTAAGGTTTTTGTTACAAAAAATGTATTGTGATACTCTTGTGATCGCACGTTGAAGACGTGTCAAGAAATTGTTGAATGAAGTCATAGTTTTTATTTTCTTTGCGCACAAAGTATTTTTGTAGCTTCATAAAATTAAGGTTGAACCACTGATGTCGCATGGACTGTTTTAAAGGGGTCATGAACTGAGACATCAAAATTCCCTTGATCTTTTGACATATAAGAGGTCATTCTGTAAGTTTCAGAGCTCAAAACTTTCTCATTAGTCTAAAAACTGCTTATATTGAAGCCAATCTGCCAAAACAACAGCTTGTGGAATGTGCAACTTTATGACGTAATAGTGTGGCCACAGCCAGAAGAAGATCAACGCTTGCTTCTACAGTGCTGCCTGTTTAGCCCCGCCCACCAATTCGAGCATGTAGTCGGTAAATGAGGAGAGTGGCAAACCCATGTCTATGCAGAAACAAAATGATAAACTTCAGCATCAGTAAGCAGCCCATTTCATTTTACCGCAGATTCGTTTACAAACAAGGCACAATTTGATGCAGGATTTTCAGAAAGATTGAAACTAAAAGACGATGCTGTGCCAGCTTTATTGGATCTGACAGTCATGTCGCAACACACAAGTGTGAGTAACTGCTTATTACATGATCACTATTGCTTTGTCTGTTATTACAAATAGTTTGATATGTGCTGAGTATTTATGCATTTTTAACTTCAGCGTTCATCTGTGAAGGATGTAGGCTGTCAAACATACACAAGTGTTAGCCAATCATAGCAGTGGGTATTTACTTCAGAGTCTACGATCCGCAAAGCCTATTCAACAGATCATTCAGATGAGGGGGGTCAAAACAGGACAGAAAATAGCCTATTATTTGTAATTTATTATTTTTTTGACCAGCACGCCCAGGAGCGCACAAATGGGTGCAAATGCATTTGCTATTTAAACAGCGTGGCGCAGGATGTGAAAATGATAACTGCGTCGGGCTGAAACTAGCAAAAAACACTTTTAGTTGCGCCGCATTGCGCTGGTGTATGATAGGGCCCTATAAGTGGACCTCAGAGAATAGTACAAAATAAAAAACAGAGGCAGTTCATGACCCCTTTAACGATATCCTTACTACCTTTCTGGGCCTTGAATGTGTCAGTTGTGTTGCTGTCTATGCAGGGTCAAAAGCTCTTGGATTTCATCAAAAATATCTTAATTTGTGTTCCGAAGATAAACAAAGGTCTTATGGGTTTGGAAAGACATGAGGGTGAGTATTGATGTCCAATACCGACGTCAGCTGACGTTGATATTTGTTGTTTTTAGGTTGTGTAACCAAAATCCAGTGTTGAGTCAATGTCAAATTGATGTCAAATACTGACGTCAACCCGATTTTCATTCTCAACCGAAATGCAACATCTGTCTGATGCCATGTCCAATGTCAACCTGACGTTATATTGACGTCCTATGCCTGCTGGGATCCCTTTAAATCATCAAAGTTATGTCATAATCAATGAACAAATAAGCACTGATGGTTTGCCAAATCTGTTTCACCAATATGCTATTATTACAGCGTCAAATAAGGGTGCTCTTGCTTTCGTTTTAGCACCCTAGTAGAACATGGGCCTACAGTTACATGCCCTATAGTTAATGCACACACAACTAGTGCTAGTAAAAGACTAACTGACTACTCAACTAAAACTAATACTGTACTTTCACATTATGATAATTCTACATGCATCTTTATAAATGATGTCCTGGCGTTTTGTGGCTCCACATAGTTTAGTAAAAAACTCTGCTGATCACTTGAATTAAATTTTGTTTTGAAAGCTATACTTGGATAAGACATTACCCTACCCAGTACTCTAACATTACTGATTCAAGACCAGCAAGTTTAAGTGGTCACATGTGATTTTTCCAACCCAGGAGAGTCTTGTCTTTGGTGAATGGTTTCAAAATATCTTTGCGTCGGTGGAAAAGGGGTATCTGTCTATTCTGAGCTCGGCGTAAGTCTTCTGTCACTGCTGCTTAAGTCTGTCTGCTAATTACTGTTACGCAATCAGCTCATTGCTGCTAGGACACAAGAGCATTATTAAAACTATAAATATCTCACCAGAATTGTTCTTGAGGTTTAATATTCTTAGCACACAGGCTGCTGAGAGTTTGGTTTACATCAAAAACATTGATCGATAGAGTCAGGACAGATCCTTGAAGACCCGTCATGAATGTTTGAGACTTTACTACCCATCCAGCCCTCAGTATTTGTCCAATCGAACTGATGGCATCTGGGCGCAGCTCAGCATGAAGAGTTGTTCATCTCTGGGGACAGACAAAGGAGAGCTGTAGTAGGGGAAACCAAATGAGTTATTCTCTGTTTGCAACATTGCAACATCACCAAGGGAGCGAAATCAGACGCTCGTTTTCTTAGACGCTTGCAGAAAAAGGCTTACCAATACTGGGTTATAGATGCACCGGGGACCTGATTATAGTATTTAAACCCTGGAAAAGTAAGATTTTCATGATATGTCACCTTTAAATTATGTAAAAACACCATAAAACACTCCCATAGCAATGCAGGTTAAAATGATCTGAGGGTGAGTAAATGATACCAGAATTGTCATTTTTTGGTGAACTATCCCTTTATCCCTTTATCTATCCCTTTGTTATTGCACTGTGTATGTTGAGATGTAGTACCTGTAGACTGACATCCAAACGTGACATGGAGCTGTAAGATTACTAGATGTTAAACAAGGCACATATTCAGATATTCATTTGTTGCTTTTATCCAAAAACAGCCCTCAGGGGTGGAGATGAGGGACAGGAGTGTGGAGTGTCTGGGAGTCTGCATGCATGCATGGTGGCAGATCTGATATAATTGCATATGGCAGATCCAGGGCATTTTCCTGCTCCCCCTCTCTCTCTCTCTCTCTCTCTCTCTCACACTGATTCATACCGAGCAAGAACGGAAACATGTCTGACTGTCCTTTCTGGTATTATCAGTATTTCGGTCATAATGAGAGGCAATGACTCATGAAATATTTGTCCATTCTAAAGAGCACTCTGCTATTTTTTGCATAACATTTGGCTATAATATGCTCTCAGAGAATTAAATATCATTTTGGGGTTAAAAACCCAAAATGATGTGTTCACCATTTCCATTGAATTGGTGTCAGTGCTCAGCTGGCGATGTCTGTCAATCTCTGACCACACTGACTTGTGCGCCAAACTAATAAATTGCCAATAAAAAAGCTAATAAATAAACTGCTCACAAACAATTGTGCAGTGTTAGCACTGTAAAAAGATAGTTCACCCAAAAATTATAATTCAGTGCCCCTTTAAGGCTGTTGAACACAGGTACATCATTATTATTATGGTATAGGTGAAAGTGGCAGTAATGGATTTACATTTACTGCAAATTCTGGATGTCTTTATCGAAAATGATTTACATTAAAGGCACACATTTTAGTGGTCATTCTCATTCACTGAGAATCAAATCCATTTTGGCACTGCTTGTGCTATGCTCAACTCTTTTGAGCTGTAGGAACACTTAATGTTACTGACCAATCAGAGGTGATTTTAATCATAAGCAATCAAACCGCATTTAGCTTTTATGTGATAAGAACAACATGGAGAATAATACTTGCTGTTGCTAATTTTCTATAGGAGAACATTTTATGGCGAAATAAACATGTTATTTTGTTAATTTTGTTGACTATCACAAACATGCAACACTGATTGCAATAATGCTTTGAGCTGAACCAGTATAGTCAACATTACTGCACTTGAGTTATTATTATTATTTTTTAATATTTGACTGGAAATAAAACTAATTAATAATAATAAAAACAGTTGAATTTGATCCTGAATTCCATTCCATTTTCTGAGGAACAAGGGTTGCATGACTAATTTCGGCTAGTCGGTTACTTGTCAAAACAATAATAGAGTTACTCGAGTGTTCGAGATTTTTCTTACCATTAAAAAAAGACAAGAAAAAGAATTGTTTGTTAGTGGTCATAAAATTTATATCCCAATGTTCGTAACACTTATATCTCTTATACATATTGTAGAACCATTCAAATTAGAATTATCACTTAAAAATAACTTCATTTTGTATTTATCATATGCAAAGTAACACGTTACAGACTGACACACAACACTGTAATCTTAACATTCGCATCTTTGATGTCGAAAAATATGTGCATGCAATAACAGATCTGTATTTATCACTTAGATTTTCCGTTTAATCAACGAAGCTTTCTACACTGCACAATTAATCTCTTATTCACATTGTGTCTACCCTTTGTTTGTTGTAACGAGATGATTAGCGAATGTACATAGCTCAGCATTGGACAAGCACTGTTTTGAGCATTGAGTGGATTCTACCTTATGCCGAGTTCACACTGCACGATATTAGCCCGATTTTTCACTCGCCGACAGGTTTTGCGAAATCGCCGACAAATGCCCGACATCGGAGGCAAATCGGTGCTCATTCACGCGAGTGACAATCACGTAGTGTGAATTATCAAAGACGCGATTCACAATTCTGGTGTGTGAAATGAGTTCTGACTGAAAAACACCCAATCCCTGTTCCCTGCAGCTCATAATCTGTTTTTCTTTTTCTCCTTGTAGCTGGAAATCAGCTCACAGACAATTTGTGGGCTTTATATATATATTTTTTAATAATTATAGTCTCGCTGGAGAACTCCGGTCTGACGCACGTGGGTTCTCGCGTTATTTCCTTATAACTTCTCGCGTGTGTTTTGTTGTGAAACGTAGTTTGCGGACCAGACAGAGCTGTCAGCGATTCTTCCTATTGTGAAGTCATGCAGTGTGAAACCCCCTGTCGCCGATCCATCGTGCAATGTGAAAACAGCAGCAACTGAATGCTACCCCAGATAGTCACGTAGTGTGAAAACAACGGCGATCCGACGAGTTTGAAAATCGTGCAGTGTGAACTCGCCATTAAACGATTCTGATTGGACACTGCATTCCAAAAATTCACTAGAATTTATGAACATCGCCAACTAGTGGTTGTAGTAGTCAACTACTTGACTAAAATTCATACTCACGTTTATAATCATTCTACATATGTCTTTATAAATTATTTTGCGGCTCCACATTCGTCAATAAAAAACTGCTCATTACATTAACTTAAAACTATTTTTTTGCGTGTGTGTGTGTTTTGAAAAAATATCCTTGGTCAAGACATTATCCTACTACCCAGCCTTTAACGTTACTGATTCAAGACCAGCAAGTTTAAGTGGCCACATGTGATTTTTCTAACCCAGAAGAGTCTTTTCTGTGGTGGAAATGCATTGAATGGTTTCAAAATATCTTTGTGTCATTGGAAAAGCAGTATCTATCTATTCTGAGGTTGGCGTAAGTCTTCTGTCACTGCTGCTTAAGTCTGTCTGCTAATTACTGTTATGCAATCAGCTCATTGCTGTTAGGACACAAGAGCATTATTAAAACTATAAATATCTCACCAGAATTGTTCTTGAGGTTTAATATTCATAGCACACAGGCTGCTGAGAATCTGCTGAGAGTTTGGTTTACATCAAAAATATTGATCGATCTGAGTCAAGACAGATCCTTGAAGACCTGTCATGAATGTTTGAGACTTTACTACCCATCCAACCCTCAGTATTTGTCCAATCGAACCGATGGCATCTGGGCACAGTTTAGCATGAAGAGTTGTTCATCTTTGGGGGCAGACAAAGGAGAGCTGTAGTAGGGGAAACCGAATGAGTTATTTTCTGCCTTTCTCGGTCTCACTCCCTCTCTCTCTAACTCTTCCCTCACTTCCTCCAGGGCTACTGTCAATTACTCAGACATTTAATCACCTCTCTGCTCCGTAGACGTGTCCTTACATTACACCCGGTGCTGGCTGGCAATGTCAGCTATAAATAACCCACCACAGGGTGCTAAGGGCCATAACAGCACAGCTCACTGCCTCTGCGCTTTTAGAGAGGCCGAGATACAGTGGGAATTTAGAACACAAGTGTAACACACTATTGTTGTCATCACTTCCAATTCCCGTCAACAAATCTAAACCATCGTAAAATTGCTTCTGAGATCTTTTTTTTTTTTGAGAGAATGCCTGATTTTTATGCTTACAGTGCCTGACTCTTTTTTCAGTTGCAGTCACAGTGGCACGTAGATAGATTAATTTGAACTCAGGAGACAAAAAATATAACAGACTAATTTGAATGTGGATATAAAACAGTATATAACATATGTAGATATAAAACAGGTATGCTTTAGTCAACATTCAACACCAAAAAAGGCCACATTTGTGATTGGCATTATTTTCGGCACAAGCACAATTCAGCGTTCAGCACAGTTCAGTTCAGCACAGATTTTTTTTTTTTAAGTACATTTTCGTACCGGATTCGCATATTTCCATTAGTTTATTGGGCAAGTTGATTTGGTTCTACAGTCAGACATATTAATTCATTCACAAATCAGATTTACACTCCCTGAATGATATGATCATTTCTTTTTTGTAAACCGGGCATTTACCAGTTGATTTTGTTCACAAATTGTATTTAGTGATTCATTCATGAAACTGACTGATTTGTTCAAGAATCAGAGTTCAACTCAATGACTGAATGATCTGGTTGCAACAGACTAGGTGAATGGATCATTCATTCTGTGTTTTGAAATCACTGATTTGTATACAAATCAGACTTAATCAGAATAAATCATTCAGTTAGTAGTTTGATTAGCAAATTGATTTCAGCGCAGATTTAGATGCACAGATGCATTTCTGCTATTACCTAATTTTCATATACCTTTTTTTTCTAATCAGGCACTAACCTATTTGATTCATGAATCAGACAAAAGCAGGCTGATTCATTCAGAAATCAGAGTTCAACTCACTGCCTGGATCAGCACAACAAATCTAAACCATCGTAAAATTGCTTCTGAGATCTTTTTTTTTTTTTGAGAGAAGTAATGCCTGATTTTTATGCTTACAGTGCCTGACTCTTTTTTCAGTTGCAGTCACAGTGGCACGTAGATAGATTAATTTGAACTCAGGAGACAAAAAATATAACAGACTAATTTGAATGTGGATATAAAACAGTATATAACATATGTAGATATAAAACAGGTATGCTTTAGTCAACATTCAACACCAAAAAAGGCCACATTTGTGATTGGCATTATTTTCGGCACAAGCACAATTCAGCGTTCAGCACAGTTCAGTTCAGCACAGATTTTTTTTTTTTAAGTACATTTTCGTACCGGATTCGCATATTTCCATTAGTTTATTGGGCAAGTTGATTTGGTTCTACAGTCAGACATATTAATTCATTCACAAATCAGATTTACACTCCCTGAATGATATGATCATTTCTTTTTTGTAAACCGGGCATTTACCAGTTGATTTTGTTCACAAATTGTATTTAGTGATTCATTCATGAAACTGACTGATTTGTTCAAGAATCAGAGTTCAACTCAATGACTGAATGATCTGGTTGCAACAGACTAGGTGAATGGATCATTCATTCTGTGTTTTGAAATCACTGATTTGTATACAAATCAGACTTAATCAGAATAAATCATTCAGTTAGTAGTTTGATTAGCAAATTGATTTCAGCGCAGATTTAGATGCACAGATGCATTTCTGCTATTACCTAATTTTCATATACCTTTTTTTTTCTAATCAGGCACTAACCTATTTGATTCATGAATCAGACAAAAGCAGGCTGATTCATTCAGAAATCAGAGTTCAACTCACTGCCTGGATCAGCAGCAGGGTTGCCAGGTTTTCACAACAAAACCCATCCAATTGCTACTTAAAACTATCCCAAATCTAGCTCAATCTCTTTTCAGTGGGGGCTCCCCCAGTAAAAATAGCATTCCGGGGTGTAAAATACATGTTTTTTGGTGGGGTTCCCCTGGTAAAATTCACATTCCAATGGCTAAATATCATGTTATTGGGGTTGCTTCAACCCGCGGACATGAAAAACAACCCACGGCAACATCCTGGCGAAGACGTGTGTACGGGAGGTGGTGGCGTAGTGCACCCTTCCGGCTCGGTGCTGCCAGGTGAGGAGAGTGCTGCAGGTGGCTCGGTGTCTGGGGAGCATGGCACATTGGGGGGTGGCGATGACCTGGAACATGAGGCCTGTTCAGCGTCACCTCTTCTAACGTCAATCCCCCCAGGGATTCCATGTGAGACTGTGTCTCTCATGATCGCCAGTGCCTTCTCCTCATGTGCTGTTAACGGTTGCACCGAACTGGTCCCCGCACCTGTCCTCGCCCGGTCTCTACGGACAGCAGAACCTCTCACCTTAACCTGGCTTGAAAAATCATGCCATTTTTTCCTGACGTCCTGCCAGGACCTTGGTGTGCCTGATCCGGAGGCAGCCATCTTCCTTGCTATGTCGCTCCATGGGAACACACTTAGGAACATAAACAACTTTGGTAAGATATATCTTTCGAGTCTTCTTAGCGCGCTAAGAGTGAGCGTTATCGGGGAACCGGGCCCAGTTTATTTCATTTATCTTTAATTGAGTTCAGCAAAGATTTTTGAGCACATTTCACAATCATTCATTGAGTTTAACTTATCTAAGTCTTAGTCTTATATAACAATGAATCGATTAAACTAATAAAAACTGCATATTTCTTTTCATGAATCAGGCATGAACCAGTTGATTCGGTTCACATAGGAGACTTGATTCATTCATGAAATGTACTGATTCATTCACTAATGAATCTAATATCAGTTGTACTCCAGTTTGTGAACAAATCTGGGCCCGGTTCCCCGATAACGCTCACTCTTAGCGCGCTAAGAAGACTCGAAAGATATATCTTACCAAAGTTGTTTATGTTCCTAAGTGTGTTCCCCGAAGTGTCCCTTAGGAAGCTTCTTAACACGCTGCCTCTTAGGTTCGACGTTACAGAGGCGCTGTCCCAAGTGAAGGTGCTGAATTAGTTGGCATCGATTGCTCAGGAATCGATTTTCCACTTCACTTAATGAGTCAACAACTGATTCTCTATTGCCATTGGAAACCTACGCATAAAATCTTGCTCTATCTATGAGATACCTTATTTATCCACAAGGAAATTAAGCAGTGTCAATCTAAGTGCATAATCAGATATAAAGGCTCGTTTGAAGAGGCTGCATAAAGACATTAGTTTGTAGCGTGTCGGGAATCGTGTCATAACGTTAAGAGAGAGGTTAAGGAACAGGTTAAGAACTACTTAGCGATAAGAACGTTTTGGGGAACCGGGCCCTGTTTGTTTCATGCCTAAATTGTCCGATTTTTAAATTGAGTTCAGCACAGATGTTGTTAGTGCAAATTACCTGATTCATTTAGTAAATCATGCGCAAACCTGTTAATCCAGTTTATACTGTAAATCCAACTTCATTCATTCATGAATCTAAAGGAATGATCCATAATCTCACTGATATGGTTGCAATGGTTCTTGTGCTGACATCGCACTGGAGTGGAAGATTATCAGTGAATAATTCAGAGTTTTCAGATTTTCATTTTTGGGTGAACTATCCCTTTAAAGCAGCAAGGGAGCACATCAGATGTAACATGAATGGCCTTGGTCCAGAGTTCTTTCTACCCCGTCCTTCTCATTTACAGGAGAGCCGGTGAGGTGGAGAGAGCATACTAATAAAGCAAAACAGCAGCACAGAGAGCAAAGGCAAACAAAACGTATTATCTCTGAATTAAATATGAAAACATTAATAATAAGCAGATAGAGATACTACAGTGGCATGTAGTAGCATAAGTCTTGCTCATTAAAATAAAAAAGCATTCTTTAGATATTCATTAAAGCCAAAATATATTTCAGTGATAAAATTACCATAAATTAATAAAAAAAATAATCACATGCAGTGCACCACAGAGTCTACTGCAAACATGCCTGTTTAAAGTCCTGCACGCTAAATATGATCTACAATGTTGTAGATTGACATCTGCAATGTTGCCTAAATTAGAATGAATAAATTCCATTTTACCTTCCATATATTTTATAGTAAGCAATACACAAGGACACCAGAGACCACAGAGATTCTGCTGATGTCAGTACAAACACCAGCTGCTCACCAGAAAAGCATCTCAACATAGACAAAAAACTTTAGAATGCAAGTGTGCATAGTGGAGATGCAATCTAGGTCTAGGGCATAGCACTTTTTATATCTGTACATGTCAGTATAGTGCAATGGTTTCTGGGAACTCGGCCAGATGACTTTCTGTGGCTAACCTAGCAGATCTTTTATAAAACAGCCAAAATAACAAGCAGCTCTCACAAAGCAGCTCCTGTGTTTGGATGTGTCTGTGCAGAGCGGGGACAATTTCTTCCTCTCGCATAAGAAAGGCCATGTTAAATCTACTACAAAACATCAATTGGTGGGTGGAATACGCACAATGTGGTGCTTGTAACAACAATGATGTCTGCTTTCAATGTGTGTGTGTTTGTTTTGTGGCTGAACATTTCTGAGGTTTTGGACACGGCTAAAGGAACTGGTTGACCACATTTTGTACTGCAATGTTTCCCCGCCTTTCCATTTGACTCCTGTAAAGGAAACACACATGCTGCTCAAACCACTGCATGATATATAAGCCATTAGCCAGTGAAAATGCGAAGGAAACATCAGCCCACTGATTTACAGCTACATTGAATAAACACTAGCTTCATCTTAGAGATACGTATTGTGTTTACACAGTTGACAGTCAAATGAGATTCATTTTGAAACAGTTTTGTTTCATGTGCAACTTCTAAATGATCTCAAGCCAAGTGCATATGTAATCAAAATCTTTTTTGTTTTATTTTGATCAAATGTTATTGTATTTCAAACAAGCAGCTCATACTTCATTGGGAAAGTTCAAAAACTAATCCAAAAGGATGAATTGTTCAACCACAAAATGGTACTCTGTGCGTTCATACTGTCACTTTAAGGTTTTAATCGGTAGCACAGCTCTCATTGGCTGTCAGTGGCATTACACACCCCGTGTGTTGTGCTTTCATGACAAGTGTTTCTCCATTCATTAATGCTAATGAGGACCGACATGGAGATTAACACGTCAGCCCCAGGGCTTTGGCTGAGAACCAAAGTCTTAACACCAGAACCAACACCCTTAATCCAGGGGTCCAGAGAGATTCCCCCGCATGTACTGAATCACGGAATCTGTGTTTCATCAAAGTGCTTTTTAAAGAGTCTGCGTACAGCTGCCATTTTGGGATCACCCCAAAGCAGCTATTTCCAGTTATGCAAGTACAGCTGAAGTCTGAAAGACTCAAAACCGTTTGCTAAGCTTATACTGCAGAGTATTTTTTTGTTTGTTTTCTAGTACAAAGTTTATTTTTCTTATCCCATTGGTAGATACTGTATTTTTTCCATTGTTTTAAGCATCAGCTTGCTTACTATTTTGATATTTTTTCATAAAAACATTTTTACTTTAAGTAAATTCTTCATGATTTAAGAATGTTTAGATTTGTTTTCTAAGATTAGAACTGTTGTGAAAACCAGAAAATGCCTTTGTCAATATGGTCATTGGGTCTTTTAATTTCATTGTGAGACTTTCTTTCTATAGCTTCCATGTTGAGCTGCTTTTTAACAACCTTTATCATTTTTCAAAGTTTGGCCTGTCTCCAAAATCCACAGAATGTAAGTCAAGCTTTATTCAGACGATAAACTTTTTACAGGAGTTTAGAAACTTTTTATGTCATTTCAGAAGGTGTCTGCGATTTTTCTGCCTTTCGAATTGGAAATGTCTGTGGTTTTTCTTCCACCACCCAGAAGAAACTTTCCAGTGGAATCATCTACTTTTGGCCAAACACTGAGTTGTGGGGTAAATTAATTCTCATCTGAATTTCTGATGAAAGAACTGGCACAAACGTATTTTCTAACCACTAAGTGTTGGAGCAAAATAAATTTAGGGTATTTTGCACAATAACATTTTGTCATTGTCATGCAAGGTCCCACCAAAATCCTCTCCCTCCCCAATGTCTCATCAAAAAATATAGCATGCTATCTCCATATCGTGTTCTAGATAATGAAAAGAGCTATGCTAAGCTAACATGATAAGCTACGGACTACAATTTGTAAGTAATCTACCCATCTTGGTTCATACAATAGTGACAAACAGTTGGTAACAATGAAAAATGTGGTTAATTTGGTACAAATTCTTCATGTCTTATCATGGCAGACAGCTATGGATAATTTGTAGCTCTGTTAAGAATACAACCACTTGATAAAAACTCCTTGCCAACGCTGATAACGCTCATCCTGCCTGAACATTTCAAGCCCTTCAGGTTAAGGTCACTTTTGTCTGATCCTTTAAATTGCAATCTTCAATTACAGTACTTTTTATTCTTGACTCAAGGGATGGGCATACCACAACATGTTTGTATCTTTTTTGGCACCCAAACCTATACAGTTTTAATTCAAGGTCTCATCTCTTAGTATTCAATGAAAGGCAGCGTGTGCTACAGAGTGCATTCTCAAAACAGGAAGCTCAGGATTCATCCTCCTTATGAAAGCAACCAGATTCAAGTCTCACAAGACCTCAGCTCAAAGAATGAGTTTCAAACCAACACACACACATACACACAAACACACGGCAGTGAGTGGGAATGATTGGTTTGGCAGTATGTCATTACGGATGCTTGGCTGACCATATGTTCATCATGGCTTTGCATGTTAACTCATTGATTATTTCTCTACTACACTAACACACTCACAGCAAGAAGCTCAGTCTGTGTGAGTAAACCTTCTGCTGCAGGAGATGCTTTAAAACTGAATAGCTTAACACTTCAATGGCTTAAACAGAGAGAAGGGAAGAATGGTGTTATTTTAAAGTCAGGAAATACTGTTCGTACTGTAATGTAATGTAATGTAATATAATGCCAACAACACAGAAATATGATTTTTGACAGCATAATGGTGTAATTATAGCATCTACCAGTAGTTACTGCTAAAGCTAACCAAAGCAAACCTGACTACCACCACTGAGGAAACTGACTTCAAATCCACCAGAACCAAAAAAAAAATAAGACATAAAAGGTGTGTTTAAAGGAATAATTCACCCAAACATGAAAACTAACAATTTACTCATCCTAAAGCCACTGGAACAGATTTGGAGAAATTTAGTATTACATCACTGACTCACTAATGGATCCTCTGCAGTGAATGGGAGCCGTCAGAATTAGAGTTCAAACAGCTCATACAATAATCCACAAGTAATCCACAGTCCAGTCCATCAATTAATGTATTGTGAAGTGAAAAGCTGCATGTTTGTAATGAACAAATTCATCATTAAGACATTTATGATCAAACCGTATGAACCAAGTTTTCAGCTAAAATAAAGTCCTCTATTAATAATATTGCTTTCTCCAGTGAAAAAGTTGTCTTGTCTTAATCAGGAGAGAAATATGCACAGATCATGCACTCTCTACAAGCGAAAACAGCCCAAACTGTTATAAGCAAATTAGTGCTGTCAAACGATTCGTCACGATTAATCACATCCAAAATAAAAGTTTTTGTTTACATATGTGTGTGTACTGTGTATATTTATTATGAATATATAAATACACACACATACATGTATATATTTAAGGAAAATATGTTTTGTTTATATATAAAATATTTATATTTATACATAGTATAAATTATATATGAAAATAAATTATATATATATATATATATTTAAAATATATACATGTATGTTTGTGTATTTATATATAAATAGTAAATATTCGCAGTACACACATATATTATGTAAACAGACACTTTTATTTTGGATGCGATTAATCGTTTGACAACACTAAAACAAATATGTGGGTGGATTTTGATATGAGAGGACAATAGGGGATGGACTTTGTCACTGGAGGAAGTATTATTATGGATTATGGACTATTTTGGTTAAAACGTAAGTGAGTTAAAACCTTACTGATAGATTTGTTTCTTACAAACATACAGATTTCCGCTTCACTTAATTGACAGCTGGAGTCGTGTGGATTGCTTTTGTATTATTGTGATGTTTTTATCAGCTGTTTGGGCTCTCATTCTGACGGCACCCATTCACTGCAGAGGATCCATTGGTGATGTAATGTTACATTTCTCCAAATCTGTTCCAATGAAGAAACAAACTTTACATCTTGGACGACCTGAGGGTGAGGACATTTTCAGCAAATTTTCTTTTTTGGGTGAACTATTCCTTTAACTGTGCTTTTCAAACTAATCTTAGTTCTCATAGCTCACTGATGAATGAGAGGGGTTGTGAGAAATGGTTTACTAATCAATCCTGTGGCGATTCTGGATAGTGTACCTTTGTGTTAGCAGGTCAGACCCATAGATTCCATTTAACAACACCAGAGGTGCCCGATGTGACACTGCTGGACATTGAGCCACCCCCGGAGCAGATACGACTCTAATCGCTGCTGTTTGTCTCCTGCATGTTGATTTACTGCTCTCTTTTTTTCCTCCTCTCCCGCTTTAATTTGTTTAGCCCTACCACCAGTGTGCGTCATAATATGGAGCTGCCTCTGAGAACATTAACAGTAATTATAGACTAAATGAGACAGCCAGGAAAAGTGTGCTCTCACTGGAACACTGTGTTCTAGGGGCGTTAATAGAGGAGAACAGGCAACAACAGTGCTCTGTTAGAGCCGCTCCTGTGACAGACTCAGTTAGCTCAAAGATGAGAGCGTGTGTTTATGCATGTTTGAATATTCTTCTAAACACTGTGAGTTGCACATGGGATTTGTGATTTTGTGTGAAATACAGTAGCTCAGACTGAATTGTTTGTTGAGCTGTGAGTTTTCTGTTGTAGTTTGAATGGGCGTGGTGCTTCCTATACCACATCCAAGCCAGACAAAACTTGATAAAGCGGCAAGTGATAAAAGTTTTGTCTACCATGTAAATCACCTTGCACTAATCAACTGCAACAGGACATGTTGTGCTGCTTGGGTTCACGCTAGGTAGGTACACACACATAAATACAAGGTGTGTTTATATATTTATATATTATATATACTGTATATATAGATATGTAGATAGATAGATAGATAGATATGCTACGCTGCTGCTGCTTATTGCTGTATTTGTAGATTATTGCTGCTTCTGCTGCAAGCAACTACAGGAACTTGCTACTGCCAATACATATGCCGATATGGTGCTGTGAGTATTTAAGACATACTGCTGCTGCACAAATAGCATATATAATAACCTGTAGCAGATCTATACAGGTGGAGCTAGGGAGGTGGAGGGAACTCTGAAAGCATACTGCAATGCTCAAGTGAATGCTAACCAGCCATTTAAAAGTAAAGCAGCAAGCTCATTGGCTGCATTTGCAACATGAACCAATCAGCTTGTGACAAGTCGTTTAATGCTAAGAATATCATCAGTTTACGTTAAAGACCCATCAGCCTGCGCCATCTAGAGTTTCATGACAGAATTTGGTGTATATATATATATATATATATATATATATATATATTCTAGGGCTGTTGTTTTAGCAAGTTAATTTAATTAAATAGTTAAATAGAAAAATGATGCAATTAAAATATTTTAATGCAAACAACTCACTCTCCCTGCCCAGACCTGTACGTCATCTTACATTAGTTGACTGTTGACAAACATGATGCAGGTCAACAACTCACTGTGTGATGTAGCCTATGAAATGCAGTGAATTGCCCTTAACATTTAAGATACTGGGGCAAAAAATGCTCCTGTATGAGTTTAGTCTTATATTTATATCATATGATAAGCAATATCACACGAGCAGCAAGAGCAATATCACATGAGTGTTGTTTTTGTCCCGAATAGCACGAATGCAAATGTGATTTTAAACAACAGTATTGTGTTATATTTTAGATAGGCCACAATATTGTCTGTTTTTGCTCAATTTGTCCGACGAAAATATTACCTATAAAGCCACAGCAGAACTGTGTCTCAGAGCAACAAACAGCAGTGATTCATTTCTGAATGAATCCACATTTTGAACAAATCTGGTAAACCAATGATTCAATGGCCCATTCATAAAGAGAGCCATTTTCTTCATTCCTGAGTGAATCAACCATTTCCTATTTAACGTATCATTGCATGAAAATAACAATAATAATATTACAGTTGGCTGAAATAAATACAATATTCTGCTGGACAATCCATCTTAAGCCAAGAGCGTTTCTAGCTGGTCCAAGTTTGTAATTAACTTATGGTAGACCATTTTGGACCAGAAACCAGCTGGACATGCCAGTGTAATGTGGTCAAGATGGTTTTTGTAGCTACAGGCATGGCAGCTACTTAGCTGGCTAATAACCTTCTTGAACCTGATAATGATCAGCTTAGAGCAGCTAGAATCCAACTAAAGTTGTGAAAATTCAGCTACAAGCTAAGTATGTACAGGGTATCGGCTTCATCATGACACCAATCTAAATTACCTCACTCTGCCCTCAAATCAGCTTTCTATGCATCAAGCTGTAGCCTGAGAGGACAGCGAACATCATACTCTAACAGCTGCCACTGAATGTGATACTGTACGACTGTGCTTGATTTTACAGATAATGTTATCTGGGTCTGCTGTGCCAAATAGCTCAACTTTGGACACATCCTGCAAACTTTAGCTGTTACATAACCACGAGAAAACTCTGTTCGAGTTGGAAGGAAAAAAAGAGACTGAATATGTTCAATGCTCAAGAAATTATTGATGTCTAGACAGTCTGTCCCATTTCAGAGCTCTGCAGCTGATAATTGCAGACTTTGGCAGAATGGACTTGCCTTAGTAGTTTTGTTCAAATCTGTTGAAACGGATGTCACATTTTTTTCAAAATTTTATAAAATCCAGGATTTGTCATCTTGATGGAAGCAGAACTGACATACTCTAATGTTTTATCCAGTGACGTCTACTATGAAATCAAGGTAATGAACACAAAAGATATGGAAATGCACATAAGAGTTTATTTGTATGTATTTTCAAATGTTTTAACACCCCAAATTATAAGTAAAGCCATTGAAGGGATAGTTCACTTAACATGGAAAATTCTGTCATCATTTATTCACTCTCATGTTGTTCCAAACCTGTGTGAATTTCTTTCTTTCCCCATTGACTTCTATAGTTTGGAAAAATTACTATGGAAGTCAATGGCTACCGTCAACTATTTGGTTACCAACATTCCTCAAAAGACCTTCTTTCATGTTTAGCAGAAGAAAGAAACTCATACAGGTTTGGAATAAGAGTAAATGATGACAGAATTTTCATTTTTGGGGTAAACTAATGTAAAGCACACGCCACAAGCCTGAAGCTTCCAAGCTAACATGTTCTCAGAAGTCTGGCTAATGTTCTGGGAAGGTTCTTTCAAATGTATAATTTATTAACTGTGTTCTTCCACTAGTGTTATTAGAATGATCATTCAAAGTTATCTGGTTATTAAAAATGTTCTCAAAACATTAGCACAAAAACATTATTTATACATTGTTTATGGAACTTTTTTTTTTCCTGAAATGTTTTAGTTAGAGCTAACCTTTTTTTATGTAACTACCTGTGCTTCACAGAACATTCAAAAGTAACGTTTCCGCAATGTTTGCATAATGATCAGACTGAATATTTCCTTAACATTTGCATAACTAAGAAAAAAAATGTTTGAACGTTCAGAGAATATTCAGAAATAAATGTTTAGTCCTATTTCACATCTAAACGGAATATTTTGCAATCTTTTATTCTCATCCTTAACTTTATGTTCACATTTTTTGTTTGCAATAATATCCACTATGTACCTTTCACCTTTATGCTTTGCCACAACTGTAATCCTTCATGGTCATGCCAATAAAGCTTAGCTGATTTTGTGTCTGATAAACAAAGAAAGAGCGAGAGAGGGAGAGAGAGAACTGAATACACAAATGATAGTGAGAGAGGTTACTTAGCAACCACAAGTTAAAACAAACCATAACACCACTGTGCGATGGTGTGATTGAATTCGGAGATAATCCGCCACAACACATCTTCACCCAAAAGAACATGTTGTACGTGAACAGAAATACAATGTGATATTAAAGGTAAACACTCCATGGTCTTTCAGTCAGATGTTTGTAGCACCAGGGGATAGAGAAAAAGCTGCATCTCATTTCGGCTTCCTTGTAGGTGAGAAATTAATAATTCATTTGATGTTTGCGCACCTGCAATCTGGATCATCTAACCTCGTGTTAAATTCACAAACGAATAAAACTAATCTTATTGAAACAAATCAAAACACAAATTCCAAAAACAGGTTACCCCTGATTAATCTTCATAAACAAATCTTTATCCATTGTACACAGTGTGTTTGCGATGATTAGTTACAACCATGCCTTCATTAAATGCAGGACTCAATATAGGATTGCATCAAACAATCTAAGGGGAAAACCACAGAAAATAGCAAAGCGAGTGAAGATTGGGGAAATTTCAGCAGTGAAAAAGAAGATTTTAAGATTCTTAATTGTGAATTTCATAGAGGCTTCTTTAAAATTGCTTTCAATTTACACACTGCTTCGTTTTCTCGATTTCCTAAATAATGATCATCTAACCTCGTAGCAACCTATATCTCCAAAAGCTTTCAATCCTGAGTGTTAAATTTGACAAATAAATAAATTAACAAATAAACAAACAAATGGTTGTTAGATTAACTCATTTTGGTGTGATTATAAAAAAACTTTATGTGCATTAAATAAATAAATGGTGTGATTAATGACAAAAACGAATGTGCTAAAAAAATTTGAATAAAAATCTCATGACACGGTTGTTAAAGATAAACAAATTAATCAAAAGTGTACCTTGGGGCGAAACAATGGAAACTAGCGGGATGTGACACCAAAGACGCCCAATTGCATGTGTACAACAATGAGAAAATATTGCAGACAGAGAACAAGAACACCTTCTGTATGCAAACTCATGGATTTCTGTGGACGGTAGGTCATTTTATAGGCTTATATGCAATAATATGGAAATAAAACAAACAACATATTGACCATTTTATGTCTATGCAATACTTTCATAAGCAGTAATGTCTTTGAATGCTCTTCATTGGGGGGCTTTCAGTAAATCTCCTAAATAATGATCATCTAACCTCGTAGCAACCTATATCTCCAAAAGCTTTCAATCCTGAGTGTTAAATTTGACAAATAAATAAATTAACAAATAAACAAACAAATGGTTGTTAGATTAACTCATTTTGGTGTGATTATAAAAAAACTTTATGTGCATTAAATAAATAAATGGTGTGATTAATGACAAAAACGAATGTGCTAAAAAAATTTAAATAAAAATCTCATGACACGGTTGTTAAAGATAAACAAATTAATCAAAAGTGTACCTTGGGGCGAAACAATGGAAACTAGCGGGATGTGACACCAAAGACGCCCAATTGCATGTGTACAACAATGAGAAAATATTGCAGACAGAGAACAAGAACACCTTCTGTATGCAAACTCAAATGGATTTCTGTGGACGGTAGGTCATTTTATAGGCTTATATGCAATAATATGGAAATAAAACAAACAACATATTGACCATTTTATGTCTATGCAATACTTTCATAAGCAGTAATGTCTTTGAATGCTCTTCATTGGGGGGCTTTCAGTAAATAATAGTATATGCGATTAATTAGCAATTAATCAGTATACTGTAATTAATTGAAGTAAAACTTTTTTGATTGAGAGTGCTAAAATAAATACAAGTACATAAGTAGCTGCTGGTTGTTGCCATGTGGCCCTCTGTGCATGTGTGTGTGTGTGTGTGGTACACCAGGAGAAGTAGGTTACGCCACAGCCGGAAAATTATGCAATGCAGTAAGAATGTGCCTTTAGCTGAAAGCGAGCTGTGAGAGAAATAGTAGCTCTCATATTAATAACTGAGGGAAGGATAACAACTGATCGGGCAAGCTAATAGATGACAAAGACAAGCTGGGCTGCTCCATTCATATATCACGCAATCGATGTGTGTGGTACACCAGGAGAAGTAGGTTACGCCACAGCCGGAAAATTATGCAATGCAGTAAGAATGTGCCTTTAGCTGAAAGCGAGCTGTGAGAGAAATAGTAGCTCTCATATTAATAACTGAGGGAAGGATAACAACTGATCCGGCAAGCTAATAGATGACAAAGACAAGCTGGGCTGCTCCATTCATATATCACGCAATCGTCCAAATCTGCCTGTGCCATTAAAATACCAGAAGTACAAATGTGAGAATTAGTGTCAATGGACATGCAGGTTTGGGAAGAAAAAGGTGAGCTGTTGACATTAAATACGGGGCTGTATTTTGTAGGTGACTGTGCTTCTCCAGCCAAGACTGTGAAAGCACATTGGCAGCTGAAGTGGGTCTCTGCACCATTCCCATGGCAACTGATCACATGGCTTCTGGGAAAAAACAACGGGCACTGTGTTGTTTCATTATGATGCAGGCTGTTTTTCTTTCTCTCCTCCTCGTCTCATACATGCTCAGTGTGTATGTACGAGAGACCCCCATCACTGCCCACCTGCAGTAATTGAGAATGTCATGGGCTTTTACCGGAATAGAGGAATTAAGATGGAGCATTGCTGATTAAAGTTATTTACGTGACATGAAAGCTGCATGCAATCATGAATAAGTGGATGGTTAGAACTGTGCTGACCGTTTCAAAGTAAAACAACAGATTAGAGTTTAATTGAGAGAGGACCCTCGAGAGCAGGATATAAACAGCTGTGTTGATGACACACCAATTTACATCTAGTTACCCAGTCACTCTCTAACCTTGCGTTTGTGATAACAAACAGACAACAGGTTATTCGAATTATGTAATATGTTCTATTTAGACATTGTAAAGAACACATTGCGGCCACTGATGGCGGCGTTTATTCGCACATGCTGTCTGCATAGTTTGAAGGGAAAGTTCACACAAAAAAATGAAAATTTGCTTAAAGTATTAGTTCACTTCCAGAATAAAGACTCCCTAATAATTTACTCACCCCCATGTCATCTAAGATGTTCATGTCTTTCTTTCTTCAGTCGCAAAGAAATTAAGGTTTTTGAGGAAATCATTCCAGGATTTTTCTCCATAAAATGGACTTCAATGGGAACCAACAGGTTGAAGGCCCAAATTGCAGTTTCAGTGCAGCTTCAAAAGGGCTCTACACGATCCCAACCGAGGAAAACGGGTCTCATCTAGGGAAACGATCGGTCAAATTCTATAAGAAACTATACTTTTTAACCACAAATGCACTAGCTCTGCGATGTGGGTCCGCAAATTCACGCATGATGTAATCACGTTGGAAAGGTCACACGCAGTTAGCTCTTCATCTGTGTACTCTGGTTCAAAAAGTTAGGGTAGGGCGAAAAACACCTATCTTTCTCCTCCAACTTCGCAATCATCCGACATTGTTGTTTGACCTTGTTTTGTAAAGAGCGTTTGACTTTCTTTGCGCGTTCGCTTTGTAAACACTGGGTCGGTACTTCTGCCTACGTCATGCGTGACCTTTCCAACGTGATTACATAATGCGTGAAGTCGAGCTAGTGCAAGACGAGCATTTGTGGTTAAAAAGAAGAAAGATATAAACATCTTGGATGACATGGGGGTGAATAAATTATCAGGAAATGTTTATTCTGGAAGTGAACTAATCCTTTAATTTACTCACCAGCAGGATAAGATATAAATGAGTTTCTTCATCGGAATAGATTTGGAAAAAATGTGCGTTATATCACAGTGGATCATCTGCAGTGAATGGGTGCCGTCAAATTGAGAGTTCAAACAGCAAAAGTTTGATCATAAATGCCTTAATGATGGATTTGTTTATTACAAACATGCAGCTTTTCACTTCATGGGCCCTATTTTAATGATCTAACCGCATGGTCTAAAGCGCACGGCGCAATTGCGCTTAGAGCATGTCCGAATTCACTTTTGCTAGTTTAAGGACGGGAAAAATGGTAGGCGCGCCCGGCGCATGGTCCCTATTCTCTTAATGAATAATTGGTGTTTTTTGGGCGTAACGTGCAATAAACCAATCAGAGTCCCATCTCCCATTTCCTTTAAAAGCCAGTTGCGCTTGCGCCATGGCAGGTTCGCTATTTACATGGCGGAATTAAATTTTTCATTTTTAAAAATGTTTGTGTGCTGCTGCGCATCCCTGTGTGTGTAATAAGCAGAGTGTATGCTCGTTGTGCACCCATATTACTAACGCGCTCTTTAAATAACAAAGCAAAAATATTGCGCCAGACTTTAGACCAGGTTTTTGTTGGTCAATGCCACAGTCTATTTCAGTTGCCTCAAAATAGCAATGCGCCAGCAATGTGCCTGAACACACCTTGTTTTCAGACCAGCACATCCATGGGCGCACAAATGCATTTGCTATTTAAACAACGTGGCACAGGATGTGAAAATGACAACTGCGTCGGGCTGAAACTAGCAAAAAACACTTGCCCCAATGATTTTGCAGAGGCAAGCAGTCTGTATCTAGATGTTGTTGTTATTATGCTGCAACTACATATCTAGTGGTTGCTATTCTCTCCTTGGACTATTGCCACTTTAATTCACTGTGTGGCAGCTCTCATTCTCTAAATTCTCTGTCTCCTTTCTTGACGACACATTAGTACAGTCCCATCCTCCTCCACATGATCCAGCATTATATTCACCTGCCTGTGATCAGCACTGTTACATTCTGATAGTTTATTAATGCTAACATGTTCGGGCACATGGGTGCAGTCGTGATCTGATCTCTCAGGTGTGACAGGATGAGATCATATCCATATCGGCTCATATGGACTTAGCTCAGATTGCACTATAAAGCCTTTGCATGTGTCAAATCAGCGGGCTATTTTTAGCCGCTCTATGTGGTTGGGAGTCTGGTGGGATTTGTAGACAGTGGCTCTTTCCCGCTCTAGGCTGGAAGACTCCAGGCAGGATGAGTAAAGACAGGACTAAACGGATTGATCCTATCTTCCCCACCCCCACTCCATCTCTCTTCCTACAACACACTCCCTGTTCCTTTCAGTCTGGAACGATTGATTAATCCCTTCGATTTAAGACCCCCACGGAGCTCTATTATCTGTAGCGGGTACGATTTCAGCACTCCACAAGAATTTCGTAGAGTGCACCAATTAAACAACAAACCCTTGAGATTTATCGCTCATTCTCTTGGGTACGCACGCAGCCGCTACGATGTAATTCATTCTAAGAGAATGTTTAATATAAGTAGCAGGTTAGCAGGGCTCCCCCTCCTGATGCAGCAGGGCAGACTACTGGACCTGATTGAGTAAGTCATACAGACTGAGACAGACTCCCCCCTGAGAAACACAGTGGTCACCCCATATATACTAATGATACTATATGCAATTTTTGCAGCTCCATTTTAGTTTATTTTGTCCTTCAAATTGCTAGAAAAAAATGGCACGTTACAGATGGTTTAAAGACATGATTAAATTAGTTCGATGGCATTCAATGCTGGCATGCAAAAAGATTATACTTGAATGTTGTTTTTTGTTATTATCTTTTCCGACTGTATAACTACAGTGCTTTCAAGCGGCCCATTTTTTTCAAAAGCATTACTCCTTTTCAATGTTAGAATTGGCTGTACTAATCTTACATTTGTAGCTTTTTAAAATTGGAAGTCCAGTGCCAAGGGAACATGGAGATAAATAGAGACAGACAGATTGAGAAAGAGAATGTAAACATTAACTTCAACAGGTTTCTGTGTGAACAGAGCCACCTAGTGGCTGGATATATATATATCTAGCCACAATGTCTATCTGCTTGAAGAAAATCAGGCTGTGATGGCTTAATAAAGGAACTTTATCAGTTCACCCAAAATTTAAAATTTGCTTAAAATTTACTCACCCTCAGGCCATCCAAGATGGAGATGAGTTTGTTTCTTCATCGAAGCTCACCAGTGGATCTTCTGCAGTGGATGGGTGCCGTCAGAATGAGATAAAAACATCACAATAATCCACAAGTAATCCACACGACTGCAGTCCATCAATTAACATCCTGTGAAGCAAAAAGCTGCATGTTTATAATGCACAAATTATGGATTATGGATTTGTATATTAGAAAATGTTATCAGCTGTTTGGACTCTCATTCTATGAGTCAAACTATGACATTGTGATTTACACGTAAATGAATGTTACCCAAAAATTAATGTTCTGTCATCATTTACTCACCCTCATGTTTCTCCAAACCTGTATGACATTCTTTCTATTGTGGGACACAAAGGACAATTAAAAAAATAACTAATAATAATAAAAATAAAAAGATTGTCTGAACCCCAAAGAAAATCACACAGGTTTGAAACATCAAGAAGATGAATAAAATAATAACAGAGTTTTGGGGTGAGCTATCCCTTTAGTGACGCATTAGTACATGTGTTATTATTTTTAGGTAAAATAACCAAAACAAGCCCTCTTCTTTTTATCTGGACTGCATTTGGATTTGATTTCATTCAATTAACTGCAAGGTTCACAGAGATATGAATTCCCTTTGAAATGGATGAAAGAACCCCAAACAAACCTCTCCAGACATCAAGCCCAAATGTAAGGATTGGATGAAGTCCCTGTGCAGACATGTATTTTTGTTGTTGTAGACTATTGTTCAGAAGTGAAGTCCGTGGCTCCCAGAGCTGCTGCTCTCACTCTATCAGAACTGATGGAAGTGTTACATACTTCCTTCAATTCTTTCCTCCTGGGACCAACACAAAGTGCCCCGTCAGAGAACAATACTGCATGGCAAGAAAGAAAGATGAAAAGACCTATGAGAGAACAGGGGTAAGGTGATTTTTCCCTTTTACTTTTTCCTCTCTCTTTTACTCATTGTCTCTCAAATCTTGAGGAATTTGTTTTGTTTTGTTTTGTACCAATTTTTAATATTTGATTTTTTTTTAATCTGGTGATGATTTAGGGGGTGAATTTGAGTCCATTCAGAGGATATTATTTTTATATTTAAGTTAATTTAGCTACATTGAGAAATTAGCAAAACATAAATACACCAAAGTTAAATTAAACAGTTTGAGCTGTTTTAATCACTGCAGCTCATGAGGCCAATTTCAAGGGTTTATGAGAGATGATTGTGATAGGATGTGCAACTTAAGGTCTCTAACAATAGATGGCAGCGTACATCAGCAGTGCTGAAGATATCTTCAGTGCATGCGAGTAAAAAACATTCTCAGTCTACCTTAGAGATCCCAGTAAATATATTTTAACAAAAATACCATGAAAAACCCATAAGCTATGGCTTCAGATTTTAGAAATTAAATACTACAAATATATGAAAATTAATGTATTTTAATCTCTCCTCATTGTAACCTTTCTCTCCAATGAGTCAAATGTCTAAAAATCAGTCACAATTACAGTTCTATATAGTTACATTTTTATATATTTGTTCCAACATAAAAGGGAAAATAACAAAGGATTTTTAAAAAATATTTTATTGTTAAGATTTAAGATCAGTTTAATCATCATCAGATTTAAGACTGACAATTTAGTAAGAAAAAAACAAATTTAAAAGCTGATTTGGAAGGCAACTAAATAAAACCCAGACCAATACTGCACAGATATATTTACAACTTAACAACTATTTTCTATATTTCATAATTTATTCCTGTAATGACAAAGCTGAATTTTTAGCAGCCATAACAGTCTTCAGTGTCACATGATCTTTCAGAAATCATTCCAATGTTCTAATTTGATGGTCAAAAAAAATTCTTATTATTATCATTATTAATATTGTGGAAACTGTGATACATTTTTTCAGGATTCTTTGATGAACAGAAGAGCATTTATTTGAAATAGAAATATTTTGTAACATTATAAATGTCCTTTTGATCAGTTTCATGCATGCTTATTGAATAAAAGAAAAAACATCTTTTAAATGGTACTGTACTATTGTAAATAATTACCCTGTATTCTTTGATATACCTTGAAGTACCATGTCAATACCCATAGAATTTGAGTATGGCAATCATTCAGGACCATGGCACAATATATACCAAAAAAATCAAATACCATGGTATCACCACATTACCCTTTTTTTTTTGCAAAGGATGTTATAATTACAGAAATGTTCACTCTCATCAGTGTGTGTATGTTCACATACAGACACTAGTCAACTAATTTTAAGCATGAGAGAGCAAGTGAGTCTATTGTGCCTCTCACTCTTGTTGCACCAGCAGCTATCTGAAACATTTTGAGCACACGGGCTTACACTCAGAGTTAGCACGTCTCTCTCACTAATGGTGCTCCTCACAAACAGGCTTAACCAATAGAACATCTGCAGAAAAGTTTAAACTGCCACTAACAGACACAGTCACCTGCTGGGATTGGGATTATCAACCATGTAATCCTTAAAGAACAAAGACTCTTGAAGGTAGGCTCGATTTCTGTCTGTCTAATGCATAAAGGAGTTTGATTCGATTCATGATACCCATGCTTTATCTAGGATAAGTTGATGGTTAGACTTTTGACTTTATTTAAACATCTATAAAATGGTTTTGCTTTAGTGGGTGACAGTTTGTGTGAGGGGCAATAACTGTGAGCCGGTTAAAGAAAAGGAGGGGGCGGGGGGAGCAAGTGTGTGAGTAAACATCCACAGAAATTGCGACACTGAGGCGTTAACCTTCATTTCATGTTTAAGTTGCATCTTGTTTGTTCAAAATGTATTAAGGCTTTGAAAACTATATTACAGCAGACCCTTCGAGCAACCCAAGGCTGTGTTTGGTTGCTTTTTCCTCTTGATTTATTAAGATTACCATCAAGGAATCCAAAGATACTATTTATCAAATAAAACATATGTTTCTTTGCTGTTACTCTGGTGTATTTTTGTGTGGATGATTGTTCATCATCCAACTGTATAGCAGCAGGGCACGTGAATTCCTGTCCTGACCTCTTGACCTGTATTTGGTGAAGGCCCACCAGTTGACCTTCAGCAAGAGGTCCCATGAGCACTTTGCTCACATGGGAGAGAAGAGGCAGTCACTCAGGGCTGTGTCACGGCTCCGTCATGCTTTCTAACTGGCTGTGAATCTATACAACTTTAAAGACAACAGATGCACCACGGGTGTAGATTTGAGTTTTTATGATGAGTTTGCACATGACCCTGGCAAAGTTAAGAGACTACTGAATGATACCACTAAATGATAGATAGACAGATCTAAAGAACAATTAAAATGTTAAAAAATGTGTGAAAAATGAATAAAACATTGTAAAAAATATTAATAAAATATGACTTAAAATATAAAGTTATACATTAAAATGTATTATTATTATTATTATATTTGTTTGTAATGATTATTAATTGTCTGCACTGGGGCAAATTAAAATGTTGGCAGTGCAACTAAAAATCTGAACTGGAAACAGACAGAAACACAGACCAGACAGACAGAACATTAGATAGACAGGGATGCAAACAGGTAAGGGTTAAAAAAAAGGTGAGAACATGGCATGGGTAGAGAAAACTTGCCTCAACTAGCGGGGTCATGTAGAAAACGTATCCTTGTGTCGCTGTTGACACAGAATAGCGTACGCTGCTTGCGTTCAGCAAATATTCTCCAAAATGAGAGGAGGACAGAGGAGACGAATTGTTGAATAAAGTTGTTATTTTTGTTTTCTTCGCGTACAAAATGTATTCTTATCACTTCATAACATTACGGTTGAACCACTGATGACAGATGGACTATTCTGATGATGTCTTTCATACTTTTCTGGACCTTGACAGTGTTATTTACTTGGCAGTCAATCGGAAAGTCACAAGTCTCCTGGTTTTCATCTAAAATATCTTAAATTGTGTTCCGAAGACGAACTAAGCTTTTGCGGGTTTGGAACAACATGGGGGTAAGTAATTAACGACAAAATTTTCATTTTGGGGTGGAGTATCCCTTTAAGCAAAAGGCAAGACAGAATGAAAGACTAAATGAACAAGATGTTTATTTGCTCCAAACTGGCCTTAAACAAAAACAATATTGAAATTAGAGGCAACCACTGCTTTTAAATCACATTCCAAACGCATGTGCACTTATTTTTCATTTAAATTAGATTTTAAGATTTAAGGTCAACAGAATGGTCTGACTTTAGCTTTGTGAAATTATGCAAATTTACTGACAGCAGGTGGTGCTTTTGGAACAGCTACAACATAGCATTTCCTTGGTTACTGCTGTAAACAAAGCAAAGCAGCGCTTATAAAAACTACATTAATTAACGACAAAATTTTCATTTTGGGGTGGAGTATCCCTTTAAGCAAAAGGCAAGACAGAATGAAAGACTAAATGAACAAGATGTTTATTTGCTCCAAACTGGCCTTAAACAAAAACAATATTGAAATTAGAGGCAACCACTGCTTTTAAATCACATTTCAAACGCATGAGCACTTATTTTTAATTTAAATTAGATTTTAAGATTTAAGGTCAACAGAATGGTCTGACTTTAGCTTTGTGAAATTATGCAAATTTACTGACAGCAGGTGGCGCTTTTGGAACAGCTACAACATAGCATTTCCTTGGTTACTGCTGTAAACAAAGCAAAGCAGCGCTTATAAAAACTACATTAATATGCATTAAAGTATGCATTTAAAATGAAAGAAAAAAAAAAAACATCGGAAATTTTCTGAAAACAGTCAGTTCCCTTCAGAGGTACATTCATATAAACCCCACCCTCAATTCAATATTTTTTATTTTCTTTTAATATTTCGAGCATCGCGAACAGTGAGCTTGCTCTGTCTGGTACGGTATACAATAAAATATTACCCTTTATACACATGGTTTTTAGAGTAAAGAGTAAAGAAAACGCTGTACTTATTGAAACTGTACTTTATTTAACATTGTAAGATCACCATTTACGTTCAGCTCTGCTGTGTGGAAAAATACTAAATAAATAAATAAACAAAATAAAATGATCAGCCCGACCGACAGATAACGGAAAAACAGACAGATAAAAATAAAATATCCCTTATTGCTTTGCAGCACAGGATCTCATGACAGAAACACGGTGTGCTGCTTCTTCAATAGGTGCAAACCCCCAATATTGTGACCTTACCGTCTTCATCCAATTTAAATTAGCAGAGCCTTTTATTACAGCCAATGCTTTGTCTGGATGGGCACAGGCAGCTTTGGAGTACCAGCTGATGCCAAGCAGCTCTGCTCACAAAACACAGCAGCTCATTCCCACACTTTGCCGCTTTGTGTAGTTTGGGTAACATTTGTGGATAAAGTCCATATGTAAACATCTGAACTAGGTTAGACAAGCACAAATAACCCAAATAACTCTCAACTTGTTGACTCTAAGTTATTTTCTACAGTCACAGTAATGACAAGAAACTTTGACAAATTACATTGTTTAACCATGCAACATGGGGCTTTCGACAACACAAGTTCAACTGATATTGTTTTGCTTGAAGCTGGCACTGTTATTGCATTTAAGCCATGTAATTTTCCATACCCCAGTGCATTCGCGAGCTCAAACGGAGACCCTTTGATCAATGGAAAGCTACAATTATTTTGACCTTGGGCCAAAATGTTGGAACATAAAAAGCTAAGTGTGTACTCAATCAGAAATTTCCACCCGACCCCGCCAGGACTTGTCAGTATATGTCCTCTAAGCGTTGACACTCTACTGTTCACAGATATATCGGGAAAAGCATGTATATAGCTAGATAGTTATGGACGTTTCCAGATTCTGACAGTTTGTCAAGTGTCACGCTGGACTTTCTGCTGCTATGACTTCCCAGAAATCCTCTGGGTTCTTATGAGACAGCAAGTGCAAAGGCTCATTTATTCATCTGGTTACATGAGCTGCAGGGGGCAGGTGCTTCTGGCCCCCTAGAGAAACACCCTACAACCTGCACAAAGCAGATGATCATTCTTTACAACATGTGTACTTCTCACATGCCGTTGTTTGTCCAGACACAAGGAGAATTTTTCAATAACATGCAGATGGCTACAGGGTTACCTTCAACCGATGCGATGAAGTGACCTTTACTGGGGTTAAAATGGTTTTGAATGAAGAGTAAATGCTAAAACAAACAAGATGGTTACATAACATGATACAAACTAGCTGGCTGATGTGAAACACAATGGCATGGTGATGTTACTGTTCATATGTTTGGCTTTGACAATAATTCAGAAGGGGTTATTGGCTTCATATGTGTTTGACTTGTCAGCTGTAAACACATGGCTGTGCTTACACAAGGTTTTTACGCACTCGGCTGTTAGGCAGACATATTGAACAGTATACTATAAGGAAGTAACAGTAGTAACGTTACAAAAAGTCTATTATGTTGACATAAGTCTTTTAAACCACAATTCATCCAGCTATTCATTTCGATTTTTTTTTTTTTAAATCGGCAGTTTGAAATTGATTTGGAAAATTCTGATATTAGAATTACAACTAGATGTTTTTTTAGGTAGAAACGTTGTTTTGAAACAACACCAGTGTCAATGGTATAACATCCTAAACTTTTCAGTTGCAAATAATGCTAATTTTGACCAAATTAAAAGTTTTATAAAATTATAATCCTCACGTTCCAGCCTAATAAATGATTATGCACCTTAAATATAATTAGTATAAACAAGAATTGAACTGAAGGAATAGTGCACTCCAAAATTAAAATTCTGTCATCATTTACTTACCTTCACATTTTTCCAAATCTTTTCTATGCTGGTTGATATGTTCTGTGAATAAATACTTCTATTTACTTTACTTTTAGATTTACATAGTGTCACAAGTCACATGGACCACTTTAATGGTGATTTTGTTTTTGTCCTTTTTGGCTCTGCAGAAGAAAGAAATTCATTCAGGTTTGGAACAGAGTGAGGGTATGACAGAATTTTTATTTTTATGTACGTATTTATTTATTTATTTATTGGGGGGTGACCTCTCTCTTGTTTTGTTTTACACTGTCATTTTATAGCTGATCTAAAGGATTGGTCTCGCTAAACCAGCTTTTACACTATAAAAACTCTCTAAAGTCCAAACAGGGCCAGAGGACAAACAGGGCATCCACTACAGCAGAGAAAAGTTCTGCACACTCAGTGGTGCTGTAATTAATGCAAGACTTTGAAAAGCTGGTGACAGTTAAACACAATGATTCTATTTTAGACATTAGCTTGATTTTTCGGAAAAAGAGCAACTAATGGAGGGAATATGTTTATTGACTGTATGCGCACTGAATGCATTCATCAACATGTCACGTGCATGCATCCAAAAGCTGAAAAATGCTGCCTTCGGAAGATGCATTCCAAGGTAGGAAGGCATCAAGGCATGTACAAATCCAATGTCAGCTTCACTTCCTGTCTCCTGAGATACCTTCATCTGATTGATTTTTGAAGGCAGCATAGATGTAGCCTTCGCTGCCTTTGATATCCTACAACCCTGTGTGTTCAATTCCGTGACAGTTAAGCTAAAAAAAAAAGGATGGTGTGTGAAAGTTGCGTTTGGTGGACAGTTTGTGTGTAAATGCATATTTATGACCAACTTTTTCCACTTTTGATGTTACTTCTAGCGAGAACTCAGTATTATAGTTAGGAGTAGGCAATATGACCAAAATCATATCACAATATGAGTAATTTTATTTCACGGTAATTATATATATCACATTATAGTTATTTTTGCTTTAAATAAGGTATTTATGATTTAAAAATGTTTGATACCATAGAAATTTCATAATTCTTGTCACCAGTGACAATATCACAAAAAAATGAATACTAGCCTAAATTTTAAAAACGTCACGTGAGTGTGTAACTGCGACAGAGAACATAGTCCAAAATCTCTACCAGTTGACAAATTTCTACCAGTTACTTGAGTCTACCGGTATATCACCCACCCCTAATTATAGTAATTAAATATAGTAGGGCTGCCCCCTAATAGTCGACTAGCCTTTATTCGATGAGAAGAGGCTTGGTCGACCAAAATTTGATTATGCAGCATTCACACCATGTTGTAATTACTGTAGGTGCATTCATAACTTGTAAAAAGTGTTCACGTCCTCGTAGAACTCGTAATTACAACTTGTGAACTGGGAGTTTTCTGAGAGTTACAACTTGTACTACTACCACCTGACCACCTCAGATTCATTAGGCGCTATGTTTAGGCACTGATAGTGCGATAGTTCAGAGTCCAAGGGTGTGAACAGCTCCAAGTAGAGCATCACGTGTTGTCATCTCAAAATTACAGTAATTACGACATGGTGTGAATGCAGCATGTAATTTCAAGATGACAACACGTGACGCTCTACTTGGAGCTGTTCACACCCTTGGACTCTGAACTATCGCACTATCAGTGCCTAAACATAGCGCCTAATGAATCTGAGGTGGTCAGGTGGTAGTAGTACCGTACGGAAATTACGACATGGCGTGAAAGCACCTTTAGTCACTTAGTCGCAGAGAAAAAAAAACAATCCACAGGAAGTGGAAAGCCTCTACGTTTATTTGTGTGCACTCACTATAACAACAAAACATTGCGCTTTTGTGAAATAATGAAAGCAAACAGGATGTGCTTTCTACCGTCTTGGCCTCTGTGAACTTGAGCGCGAAACTCCGTGTATACTTGCCTTACAGACATGAAAAATATATCTATAGAGAGTGAAATGTCTACTTTCAAATGAAACAATTCAAATCTGAAAAAAAAATACGAATATTCTCAGATTATGTAGGCTAATCCGAATGAAACTTGCATGCAGGCGCATCCACTACTGTGGAGATGACGAGTCAGTGTCGCTGAATTCATCTCTTAAAGGTGCAGTAAGTGATTTCTGAGAAATGCTTTTGCTTTTTGAAATCACCAAAACAAACACGCCCCTACCCAAAAGAATCATACCCCTATCTTGATAGCTCCGCCCCCAAATTTACGAACATGCTATTCAACACAGGCACCTCCCCCATCACTACTGGACACGCCCCTTACTGGTGATTGGCTACAAGTGTGTTTTGGTGCTCGGTCCGATCCACTTTCAACAGCGTTTCTCAGAAATCGCTTATTGCACCTTTAAATCGAAATCACAGAAAACACCAGTTTATCAATATATTATTAAAATGTTAATGCAGTTTAATCTTACTGTTTTTCCCTGACACATTCATCATCATTACTTCTGCCGGTGCTGTGGCAAGCTTTATGTGTGCGCTTGAGCGCTTATTAGGCTATGTAGGCAATTAAAGGCTCATTAGCATGATTTAAATGGTTTATTAATAAACGTGCAATTAGTCGACTAATGCTTAAAATGAACGACTATTAATCGACCAGAAAAATCTTTAGTCGAGGGCAGCCCTAAAATATAGTTATCACCAAAGCTCATTCTTTCCTTCAAAGTTATTGTCTGATAACGCAGCTAGGCAACAAGTCAGCAGCCTAAGCTTTCGGACACAGCTAGCATGGGTTCTGACACATATAAAATCAGATAATCAAATATATAAAACCTGTTAAATGAAAGGTTCACTCATTCTTTTTTCTTTCTATATTAGCCTACTTTTAGATAAATGGGGGGGGGGGGGAAAGGCTAAGTTTAAAAATATATATATTTTTAAACTAAGTGAAATTTGGATATACAAAAATGTGAGTTGTCAATTTAACATGTTCATTTAGCAATTATAAATAAATAAAATCTGCATTTGCAAAAATCAGCATATGAAGAACACTGTGATTTGGCACTTAAGAAAAATTAGCTTTGCCATCACAGGAATAAAATATATTTTCAAATGTATGAAAATAGAAAACTATTTGTGGTTTTACTGTATTTTTAACCAAATAAATGCAGCCTTGGTGAGCGAAAGAGACTTTTTTCAAAACATAAAATCTCACCAACCCCAACAGTATTTTGAACAGTATACACACTAGCACATGTATATATACACATATGCAAATAAATATACACACACACACAAACTTTTTACCATGTCTAATCAACACATTACTCTTCTACCACAATATTGTCCTGAACTTTATTTTGAGGCATTTCTATAACAAATATAGTATATGCAATTATACTGTATATACAATTGATTTTGATTAAACGGATTACTAAAACAGCATACCAATTTATTCAGGTTTCCCAGTGAAAATGTTTGCATGTATGTATGTTACAACAACTACATCTGAGTGCACTGTAATTGAGTGCAAAACAGTTGAAAAGATGTATTATCAGTTCCTGGTTTCATTCAAATTTAGCAGCATGACTTGTTTCTTGTGCTGGTGTCGCGGGCTCTGCTCTGTGATTTATATCTGTTGTTTAGGTGTCTACTCTGTGGCTGCGGTTGTCTCACTGGGCCTGAGTGAGTGTGATTAACAGTCTGCTGACTGCATCTCTGACCAGTGGCAGAGCTGGAGGAAAACAGCAAGTTTTACATTCACCAATTGATGGCTGCTGTCGAGAGCACTCCGCTTTCTCACTCGAAACGGTATTGACAAACGGACGGACTGCACTCTCCCTAAGAGTGACACGTCAATCTCTCACGACCAGTCAGTCTGCTTTGTTAAATAATCTGCTGGTGTGCCCCTGGCCTTGTGTTATGACTGATGCTGAACGTAACGGTTGTCATACCTGCCGGAGAAGCCTTTGTGATTTCAGGTATTTCTAAACGCGGTGCAACAGACAAACAGCTTGAAATACAGTCGAAGGATTTATAGTCTTGATGTGGAAAAAGGACATTATTTTTGCTGCCCACTCTCTCTATGCTGAGCAAGTATTTGCATTCTGACCTGAAACGGATGTCTTTGGTGGAAGGTAGAGTATGGTATAATCAATGATGAATTGTATTTGCTAAGTAAGCAGATCAGAATAAAACACAATGTACAACATGAGGAAATATTGGTCATGATGCTCCACCATTTCTTCTTGATGCACCAATTCTAGGACCATTGATTCATCTATTAAAACACTTACAGTGTGAGAGAAGAAGTGAGACTGCTGTGCATTTGAGAACAAGAAAGAAATTTCTTGACCTGATAGACTCATAGGAAGGAGATTTGGTGCTTCTCAGAAAAATTATAAAGCCTTTCCAAGAAATGACAGATTTCAAATCTGTGATAATTTTGAGCTAAACAGTTGAGTAGTCTCTCTGATCATTGCACAGCTTTTTGGGGAAATTTTCCAAGAGTGTTTAAATACAGCATGTTTGATAGTTCCCCAATTAATAAAATATACCGTTTTCAAGTTTGGGGTCGGTAATATTTTTTTAAATGTTTTTGAAAGAAGTTTCTTATGCTCACCAAGGCTATTTGTTTTTACTATATTTATTAAAAAATACAGAAAAACCAGTAATAATATGAAATGTTTTTACAATTTAAAATAACTGTTTTCTATTTGAAAATACATTAGAATGTAATTTAATCCTGTGATGCAAATATGAATTTTCAGCAGCCATTACTCCAGGCTTCAGACTCACATGATCCTTGATTTGTTGCTCAAGAAACATTTCCCCCATTTTTTTTTTTTTTCAAAAGAACAGCATTTATTTGAAGATTTCTGGGAAATCTTTACTGACAGGATTATATACAGTATACATATATATTTGATATACATTTTATTTTTTTTCACATTTCTCTGATGTGTTTTCAAAACATGATTTTAAATCGTAACCTTAATAGAAAAAGTCAATAACTAGCTTTCAGTAATTCAAAATGCAGTTTTGTGTCACTGGGTTTTATGCTTTGGTTGCTCAGCTATAACAATAGTGGACGCTAATATTACAATTCTACAAAAAATTAAATCAAAGTAAACAAATATAGGCATCAGAACATTATAATGTTGATCTGTGTTTAACTCGGGGAGCCATGTTGGTAAAATTACTTCAATATCAATAAATATTTTTAAGGACCTCCTCAATAAAGGGCACATTCAAATAATGACACTTATCACCGTGTTCATCTAAATTCTGCTCTTCTTGAATCAGGATCCTAAAATAGCATCCAGCTGGTGTCACACTTGAAATACCACGTTCCTAAAGTGAGTAAGGCAGTTACTTGGATGTGTTTACTGCGGTAATAAATGTTATCATCTTGACACCATCTTTTCAACACGCAGCTCTGCAAATGACCCGTTTGCCCTGTTGTGACACTCAATAACAATGACGCCAAGTGAAGACACCGTTTCTATTTTGTTCCTTCAACCTCAACCATACTTTCAACCTCTATTTACAACCCAACAGATAGTCCAGCAGCACTTGCTCGTCAAAAACACCCACCGGCACAGGATTCCAGACCCCCCTTCTTCTTCTCACTCATACTTTTAAAGCTAATCGTGGCTGCGATGGCTGTAAATTTCACATTGTACAATGTGAAGCATGTCTCTGCATTGCTGTGGTGATGTCAGACTCCAGCTGCCGTGGAGCCTTGAAAAAGACGCTGACCTTCCAACACCAAAGTCTTCAGGATACACACCCCGTTCACACTCAAGGACCCTTAGACCGACACCATCTGCTTCATGGGAGACATTTCTTAACACAGGAGTTTTTACATTTTATTTGAGTTAAAGTTTTTTTTTTTCCAAGTAACAAAAGTTTTTTTTTTTAATGATTTTAGATTTAGTTAACTATAATAACTCTGCTATCAATAGAGAAATATGCTATTGTATGAGCCTTAAATTAATTTGTGTATTGTTGCATAGTTTGTGGCACATGGTTTGCTATCTAGATTGTACATTGCATTTTAAATAAATAATAGTTAATTTAGTCATTCCAATAAAAAAAGTTACTGAACAATTATTTGACAGACATTGATTTTTCTTACCAGCTGTATTTTGAATAGATGTCATTAAAAATGCATTTTTATTTGTAATAATTGTAGTAATTTATATTATTAAAAATAAAGTTTAATTTAAAAATTGAAACAAAAATCTTTGTCCCGGCATATTTCTGGCAAACCCAATAGTCCCCATCTCTGCCCGCAGTGATTTTCATTTTTTGTTGGTTTAATTAAGGAAATATTCTGCAGTGTGTTGTCAGAAAAAAAGTCATTTATCTCAGTAAGAGTCAGAATATCATTCTTAAAAGTCATTCTAGCAGTGTATTATGTTGCGTTTCCTTAAAGTTACCTATATAATAGATTTATTTACTTACTATGCCAATTGTAACTTTTCTTTAGCATTGATGGGTGTTAAATTTGAATCCTTAATGCAGCTATCAATTTACATAGCAGAGGCATCCAAATCATATTCGCTGTCTCCAAGACAATCAGCATGAACATTTATAGCATCAATTTCTGGAAACGCTTTATTGGACTTGAAGCTCTGGGATTTTATTTTCTCTGATGATCTATAATGAGTGTTGAATGTACAATTAAAACTACAATGATGTGATGTGTCATGCCAGAGGAACCAATACTAATTTCAGAGAAAGGCACTTTCCAAATAAACCTAATTTACCCTTGAACAGTTTTATTGATCCTATATAAAACATCTTTATATCCCAGGTAGTTCTTAATGTAAATGGTGAGGGAATTTCCTCAGCAGTAAATCATTAATTCAGCTTTATCAATAGACTTGGGTACTTTGGATAGTCACCAAATCTTGTTTTAGAAAGCAACACTTGTTGTCATGAAGTCTAGGTTTCTTATTGCAGCATTTTTTTAATTCAGATCACATCTACGTGATAAACTTTCAGTTTGAGGAGTAATGTGATGTTTCTCATTATTTAGTTGGCTTCATCAAATCACTCTTGTTGCAATGCACGACTTTCTCTCCAGTTTGTCTGCACACATTTGCATCTGCTGTGCAAAATAAGGCCTATTTATATTCCATATGCATGTGTTTAGATAGTGTTCAAATTTTGGCCAGCAGCACTGAAGGATTCCAAAATAAAAATCTCATTAGAGTAATAGATCTGAAAATGCTCCATTAAAAGGTAATTATGTTTGCTTGATGAGAGCAGTAAATTAGCAGAAAAAGAAACAGTAGTCAAGATCTGAAACAATAACTGAACAGAGTTTTTAGCATGAAAAGCGATCTATTCAACTCTGAAAATAGTCAGTGATTAACCAGCATTGAGTTTTTACCCTCTTTGGGTGACAATCCTTCTACCTAATTAAGTTTGTAATCATCAACACAGATAAGAACGACTGATTTGCTTTAAAATGTATTTGATCTCTCCCGTGATGCACCATGAAAACACTTGATGCTCCAGTCATTATCGCAAAAATACACTCCAAAATCAGGAACTTGACATTAATTTAATGTACAATCTGCCTAGCAACAAGAATTGCAATAATATTGCAGTAATATTAATAATGAAGTCCTCCAATATCATTTTCTCAACAATCACAAACTAAAACACAAGACAGCACTAGTTGTGTTTGTATGAAACGAGAGAGTGCATGAGTTGGTGGAGTGATACGACAGTTATGCACTAATTTCAGCTAATTTCACCCGAATTGACGGACTGATAAACAATGGAAAATATTCAAAAACATTAGACCACTGAATGCTACAATCCGAGTCAACTATTCTACAGAGGCGTATAACAGGAATATAGATGATCCTGCCACATTACTATTGTCTTTCCAAACGTAAGAATGTTTTTAACAATTGATTGCATAGCTACAGTATCTACATGGGCTCGGTGATTGACACATTGTTTCAGTCAGCTCTGAAGATTTCATTTAGCTCGTCTTTAACCTTATCAGTGACGGTGTCCTTTGGAGTTTACCGCTGTTTTTGTCATTAAAGCCACAATTTCATGCAACATTAAGTGTGTAATTGTGTGTTAAATAAGAAGGGTGAACAGAGATCATATTGCTAATGAATGCAACATTGTTAATGAGAGAAAATGAACGCAAAACACAGCTACATGCGGCTAACTCGGACAGTAACACTCATTTTCTTAATGCTAACAGAGAAAATGACGTCCTATAATAAATATAATAAATAAACATGGATGTGATTTTGCTATAAATAGAGGAAAACAATTGCATGCAGTACATTAAATTCTGGTTGTAGTTCTCAGGTGGTTTTGCACTGAGGCTTTATCCACACAGTTGTGCTCTGAAAGAGCAATAAATATTCATCATTTTCATGTGTCAGGCCTCCAGAAGGCAACATTAACATGTCATTTAGCTAAAGACAGAGGAGCAGCCCCACATGCAATGCCATTTGCAACACTGCTAGTTTTTGGAAGTAGCTTGTTACTGGTAAAAAAAAATAAAAATAAAAAGGCTAAAAAGGCTACTGTTGCACTACTGGAGACAAAAAACTAACAAACAAAAAAACACACACAACTTAACTGCTCCCCAACACTGCTTGAGCAAGCTTGCTCAAAATTCATGATTTTATTCCCACTAAGCTAATGTGGAACATCAACAATGGCTCATAAATTACTGCAGTGACAATATGGGTTTAGTAAATCCCATTATGCGCAGCCACATTGGATGAACATTCCAACTGTTTTGGGTGAACGCCAGATGTCTGTGGTTTTTTTTTTTGCTACAAAAAAGGCCCCTGCAAGGCGTTATCTACTAAGGTGATCAGAAGAGCAAATACCAACAACTGTCCAGGCCATACAAAGCTTTTTAAAGACAGCCATTCTATATTAAAAACACTGGATGTGGTTCTTTATTATGCCCTGGCAGTTTTGGCAGGTGTTTATTGGGTGCAGTGGGGACAATGGGTTTCTTTGGGTCAGTGCTTCCTGTCTGCCTCTGCCTCATATCTAGTTCATCGCCCCTAACTACCCCAATCAGCATAGGCAAGAGAGTCAGTACACATACACACAAATATGATATGTGGCATATTCCCATCACTGACATTTACAGCTCTCCACTGCGGGGCAGAGATTTGCTCACTGTTGCATTTCAGACCTTCATTTTAGATAAAATGTTGCTGTGCACCTTTGTGGGTCGGAAAAAGAGTGGAAATTGCTTAGTCAGTCAAGCTGAGCACTAATATAAACATAACAAAGTGTACCATAGTACTACAAAGCAGGGCTGGGCAATATGGCCAAAACAATTGTCACAATAAAATATTTCATATCAGTCGATATTGATAATTATCACAATACAATTCAAATCTTTATTTCTTTTCAAGTGTAAAGGCAGATTGTTGCTCCTAAGTGAAAGTTGTAGAAAGCAGACTGTTAATTGTGGTTTTAAACTACTCTTTATGGTCAGAAAATGACAAACAATTCACTTTTTTATTTTTTTTACACTTTTCCAGTTATTTTCCTTAAAATAAATATCTTAAAGGTGACATATCATGAAAATCTGACTTTTCCAGGTTTTAAGTGCTATAATCAGGTCCCCAGTGCATCTACCAACCAAGGAAACGTGAAAAAGATTTACCCAGTAACTTCGTTTTGGGAAGCCTTTTTCTGCAAGCGTCTGAGAAAACGAGCGTCTGATTTTGCTTCCTTGGTGACGTGGCAAAGGGATCTCATTATAATATTACCCCCCCTTAATTTGTAAACTTCCACCCACGGCGCCGTCATTCTGATTTCGCAAGCGACAACGGTGTACCAGTTCTAATGCCATGGAGAAAGTCTGAGCAAAACATGCTAACTGTTCTGTCTTTGGCTGCACAGACGAGCACAGAACACTGTTTACAGTCCCAGCCTCAGAGGAGACAAGAGAGCAGTTGATTTATTGATTTATTTAATGTATATTGCTGCTGCCACACAGATCTAAAATAAACATGCGATTTATTTCCCAGCTGTTTACCTTCACAGACATAACCGACTGTTTTTGTAACTCGTGTGTTTTTAACGTAAACTTGTGTGTGAATGAACTTAGTTTAGTACTCACATGCTGTGACAGCCGCTTTCTGTATTTTGAGCTGAAACTTCACAGACACATTCTGGGGACACCAGAGACTTATATTACATATTGTAAAAAGGGGCATAATATGTCACCTTTAATAGAAAAAGTAATTTCTTAGTTTCTGCATGTTCTAATGAACAATATTGTCTCAAATCATGAAACAGGTTTGTGTTGCCTGACTTTGATGACACGCATCTTCAGCACAGTTTGCAGTGCAGGCTGCAATGTTAATAATATTGTTGTTGTTGTTTTGTCTCAGAAATGCACAGTTGACAGTAGCTTGAGTCGACAGTAGTAGTAGTAGCTTGAGTAAGGATGCAGATGTAAGTTTATGTTAATTATCAAAAACAGTAACATCTGTAAAAATTGTAACAACCTACTTTTTTATGTTAAATTTGAAATATTCTGACTGTTTGAGTTTTATTAAAATTAACCATTGGTCTCCCACAGATCATGATAACCACAGTTAAAACCACTCATATAGCACTTCAATACTATGGTAAAAATATGGTTTCTAGATATTTGTATAAAACACAGTAGTCTAAATCAGGGGTGTCATGCACTTAGTATTCTATGAGGGCACTGGTGTATCTTGAAAAACATGGCCACCATCAGCCAATCAAACTTGAGCACCCTTTAGACATGGTTAACGGATGTCGTTTGGAGCAAAACTTGGTGTAGCTCTTTGACTCATGGCCTTAGAAGTCTGTGAGAATTTTGAAAGAAATCGACCACCAGGTGGCGCTATAGTGTTTTACGTCTCATATCATGCAATGTTTCATACATACACACAGTATTCATATCATATGTTAGATTTCCTCATTCTGAACAACTTTGCCTCAAGAACCACTGCTGTCAATCAAACATTTCATAAAATTTTGATATCATGTTAAAAACTTACTTTTCAAACTCGCCCTAGATGTTTTGTCTAATTTTCACCAAAATTGACACAAACCAACTTCAGACAGTCTTGGCAAAAATCTATCAAAAGCTTTTTGATAGACCCAACCTTTCTCGAATAACGCACAAATGAATTTGACGAAGAGCTCGCCAAAGTGGACATGAGGCTATTTCTCCACGCTTTATCATATTTAGATCAAACTTGGAGTTTGCTATGACAACCATGCCCTGAGCTGCTTAATAACTAAAAATCTAATTGTAATTCTAACTGAAAGCGACACTGGCACTGTTTTTTTTTTTCATGTTAAATACTGTAAAGCTGCTTGCGTTATCAATCTATTGTATATTGGTGCAATATAACTAAACGTGACGTGACTGGAGAGCCGAATTGCAGAGCTCTCTATGATCAGATGTTTTCTTAACTGCTGTTTTCTCAACGCACTTTGTTGTGCGTTTATTTTGTTATTGAGAGGAATGTGCACAGCACATATTTACATATTCATCTAAACTCTCAGTAAACGCGCTCTCTGCAGCGTCTGGTTCGGCTGCACTTGCACTCCAAAGCCGTGTATTGTATGTCTTCTTCTGAACTGCATCCAGAAGGGATGAATTACAGTCTTGTGCTACAGTGCCACACCGGTCAAAACGTGTTATTATTGCAGCCTCTTACATTAGTTCATGAGATCAAATGACTATTCGACAACAAAAATATTTGTTAACAATTTTTTTTATTGTCGACAATGTCGATTAATTGTTTCAGCCCTATAACCCACTAAGTGCTGAATTATAATATGAGTTTTTCTATTAACAAGCTCAGTTCTTTGTATCAGACATTTAAGCACATGGTAGACTCTGTGAAAAGAACATGCTGGGTGATAAGCCTGGAATGGATAGCATCTGATGGAAGGAGTGTGCAGTCAGTCATTCGTAAGCATGTGGCCCAAAACACCTGTGTCACCTTGATGCTACAGGACTCTCCATCAACACCAATCAGCAACAGGGTGCAAGGGAGGAGGAGGCTTTGAACGGTGCTCCCTCTCTCTTTCCTCTCTCACTCACTCTCTCCGCCGGGGCTGGAGAAAGGGATCAATGCCGTGAATGGTCCTCCTCTCTTTGCTCACTATTCTCATTATTATTTTCCACCCTGCCACTCGCCAGCCCATGAATAGTCAATAACAAACCAACAGGCAGGAAATGAAGGAGCAGATGCTTAGTTCAGTGCCTGGTGTGAGTAGTATTTATGAAGAACTGGTTCCAACCACGTGAGACGGACTTCACTCACGTGAACTTCGTTCACTGCTGAGGATTATAGAAACTTTCTTTTTCTCTATTTGAAGATTGGTGGATTCTCTCTTTGGACTTTACTGTGTTTGCCCACAACGATGGAGTCATTTTTCTAATACTGTGGTTGTAAAATTTCACCTTCTCTGAAGTCTGTTACTTTTAGGTGATATTATAAAAAAGGTGCATTTCTCTTTTCATATTGGGAACAGTTCGTAGGCGAACCTGTGTGGAAGGGAGGCACATGGTCGACTAAGTGTGTTTTTCCTGTCAGGTCGTCCCAGCAGTCTTTTGTGAATGCTTCAGAGAGAGCCGCACACACTGGAATAGCTGGGAGAATGTTTCTGTGGGCCGGAAGCAAAGGAACTCAAGGATCAGGAAGTGAGAGAAGGTAAAATACAATGACTTTAACTAACTAAAACACCAGTGACAGCACTATGCTAAACTTTAATTTTCTAGGGTCTCAATAAGGAGGCATTTTAAATACAGATTTAAAAAATATGGTTATAAAATAATTGTAAAAATAGTTATACATTTTAAAAAATTATAATTAAATTAAAAATAATTATATAAACAAAAATAAAAATACATTACACATTAAAAAGGTGCAGATATTAAATTCTTTCATGTTACAGCCGATAACCGATAAATGGCCAAAATAAAACTTCTACGCTAAACTAAGATCAATTCTTTAAAATGCTACAAGTGAAACATTATAATAACCAGAATAAAGGATATTTACTTTAACAGTGTTATTAAATTAGTAGTGTATTTTAAAATGAAAGTGAACATTGAATGACTCAAAAAGTAATATAAAATAAAAAAATGTAGGAAATGGACATGCACAAATAAATATCCAACAGTGACTGATACATTTACAACAGCAACAACAATAATAATCTAAAAATTATATCAACCAACACTTGCATCAAGCCTTTTTTATGTGATAAGGACTGTTGAAATGATTCTTGAAGCAATATCTTGTTTTTTGCACACACCATGCCTACATTAATGTACTTCTTTTTCTTCCCTTTGCGTGTTTTGTGATTTTTATATCACTCAAGCAGGACCATTTATCAGAAGATTCGCGAGTATGACGTTTTGGAAAAGAGGAGGACAGTCACAGCACTAAAGGCTGGAGAAGACAGAGCCATTCTCTTAGGCCTCGGCATGATCCTTTTCTCTGCCATGATGTACTTTGTGCTAGGCATCACAATGGTGCGCTCTTACTCAGACAGGTAAAGATGCCCAGAAACCTTCTTACGAACAGAACATCACAAAACTACACTGCATCCACAGAATTAAAGGTGCATTCAGTAATTTCTCCCCATTCAAAACTTTGAAATTAATAGTAATTATGAGAAATACATTTAAAATTTCTACAGTGGTGACTAAACATTGGAAATTTTGACTTACTGAGTACCTTTAAATAATCTCTAAATTAAAAAATATGGGAGCAAATGTATATGCTAATGTATTCCCTAAAGCATTTGTTTCTTGTAATGTTTTCTATTCTATTCTAGAGGTCGACCGATTGATCGTCCGGCCGATTAATCGGGCCGATTTTTGGCATTTTTTAATTAATCGGCATCGGCCGACTGTGCTGCAAATTAGGCCGATTAATAGGCAGGCGCATCTGCGAGCAGCTAAGCGTTGTTGTGGAACAAGTGACGCTGCCTCTTGCGGCAAGCAGATTGCCATTCCACTGGAATAACCCTGGGGGCTTTCACACTAGCAGTTTAGTTCGAAAAGGGGCATGGTTCGCATTAAAAATTGCTAATATGAAAACTGTCAGGCGAACCCCGGTGAGCGCCGTGCTGAACCCGAGACTACCTGAAGGAGGTGGTCTGAGTTCGGTTGCACCCATATGATGTTTACTCTGCTGTGCATAATAGCACCAAATTAATAAAAAACACACTGACCCACATTCTGTTTTCTATTAGGCGTTGTGCACGTTTGTGATGACGTAAGATAAACGCAAACACACCAGGGTTCGATAGAATCAAGTTTAGTGTGAAAACAGACCAACGCTGCGGGGGGGACTAGGAACGATCCCGCCTGGGCTCGAACCGCAGCAAATGTGCCCAGTGTAAAAGCCCCCCCTGTTATGTCTCCCTCTGCCTGCTAACTTTTTGAAGATAACTACCTGGTAACTTCCCAAGAAAACGGTAAGACTTAAGTTCTTATCCTTCATTCTTAATCTAGAGTTATATATTTCATTGGTTAAATATGATGCTACTTTTGGAGAGAATGAGAATAACATTTGGAGAGAGAATGCGAGTAACTTTTTGGAACTGAATCGTTAGCGAGCCTTCAACCAGGTGTTGTTTAGGCTACAGGTAGGCGCAGGTACCAAAACCTGGTAACGAGCCCAGTGGCTAAATTATTGTAGTAGCCTGCGTCGTAAACATAAGCTCCAATGTTAACAATTCACGTGCTTTCAGATGGAGCAGCATTTACTACACAGAGCCGTAGTTCACTGACAAGCTAGGCAAACAGCTTTTATAAACGCAGAACGATTTCTTCGTTTTCATAATCGCGTGATTAAATCGTCTGTGATTATGAACGCGATTTTGCGTAGCTTGTCAGTGAACTACGGCTTTGTGTTGTAAATGCTGCTCCATCTGAAAGCACGAGATTTACTACTAATCACAGAACCGGCTTTACTGACAAGATGCGCATGACAATCGCATTCGATTAATCGTAAAGCCCTAATGTTAACTTATTAAATATGTCTGTTTAAAAGTTTATTTGACAAAGTCTAGATTTTTGATCCCGTTTTTTTTTGTATTTAATATTTAATGTATACATTATTTTTTATTAATGTTATACAAGTGCACAGATTGGAGAGGCATGTGTTGTTCAATAAATGTTTAATTTAAGCGATTTTCTGTATCATTTCGTATAAATTAACAGATTTTATGAGATGGGGGTAAGGAAAATTGGCCCAAAAAATCACCATCATATATCGGCCATTGACTGCCTTGATTTCTAAATATCGGCATCAGCCAGAGAAAACCCCATATCGGTCGACCTCTATTCCATTCTAATTAGTTATTCCATTCTTCTCCTAAATGCTTGTGTTTCTCATATTTTTTTTCCACGTATTTTATTCAATTCAGTCCAATTCTATCCTATTTAGTTTGTGTTCTATTCTGTTCGGCTTATGACAAACATCTAATCAAAAGCATTCACAATGTCTTTATTTTATATTTATTATCTACTATATTCTTTATTGTTTTGTTGTATGCTATTCTATTCTGCTCATGAATATTTGTCATCACAGATGTTTGTCATTTCTGCTATAGACACTTTTCACATTTCTAAGTTTGGAACACAAGTAAACTAAAGCAAAATAAACTTCTATAGAGCAAATATTATTTTTGCATTATAATTTGCTCAAACAGCAAAATAAAAAGGAAAATCCACTATTGCTTTTATGCGAAAAATATAGATAATGAACTATGGCAGTCAGACAAGAAAAAAGATATAAAATTAACAGTCGATCCCTGCGGTTACAAAAAACTAACACCGTCACACCAGTGTCTACTAGTTTTTCTTTTTTTTTTGTAATTCAGTGTCATATAAGTTATAACACAAAGTACAGAGTTATAAAATGCACATTCAATTAAAAAGTAATTTTTTTGTTGTTGCTAAATTTATGATTTTAATTGATACTGAAATGCTTCTGCACAGTCATATTGTTTCATATTGTTCTTAGCTGCTCATGAACTGTCCATAAACATGATCAGTCAGTGTAAAACAGTAGTAATATTGTCCACAATCAACCAAACATTTACAGTTTCCATTCCTTTTTTGACCACAACACGCAGATGAGCAAACATTACAACATAGGAGCTGAACTGGGTTCTGTAGAGCCAGATACCACTGACCCACCACAGACTGCACACAGATCAGAGCTGGCATACACTGCAGTCAAATTAGACCCAGAGGATGAGGGAGTAATTTTTGTGCTTTGTCTGATTTGGTTTGCAGTGACACACTATTGGTCCCCGGCCCAGGCTGATGGGATCTGTCTGGTGGAGAATTTTATTGGCTATGTGAAATGAGCTATTGCTCATAACTCCAGAGTAACTGCCAGTCAAAATGATGGGATATGGAGATTAAGTTCACTGGGTCATTGGCTGTTTTGAAGATGACATTGTTTTAAAGCCTCCTGTCAAACATGTCCACATTATAAACCATCAACTGGACATTAGTGAAACAAATATGAAAGAAAAAATTCTTGAACTAAAATCACAAAAGCTCATATTGGTTCGCATATAACTCTGTCTTCATTTGTATGTTAATTTTTGTTTTGAGTTTGGGCTGTTTAATATTAGGATTTTGTCAAAAATCCCCCACCATGGCCCCGCCCTGCAACATCAAGCCCCACCCCCAGCACCCCCCAGATAAAATATGTTCCCACGGCTATGGTGACCACACACCCAGAGCAGTGGGCAGCCATTTTTGCTGTGAGCACTTCAGTTTTGGGTATTGAAGGTGGAAGAGAGCGCGGTTTATTCACTCCACCTACCTACATTTCCTGCCGGTACTGAGACTCGAAGGCGTGACCTTTGGGTCTGTCTGGCTCTCTAACCATTAAGCCACAACTGCGCACTGCCACCAGCATTTTGTCATGAATGACTGTGCAGAGCATGGTGTCAAGCTAAGTGCAGATTTCCTTGATGCAGCCATATCAGAGTAGCATTATTAGAGCACTCTGCAGGTGGATGAGGCTAGGGCTGCTACAACAATAATTTTGATCATTGATAATCATTACGATTAATCGACTAATTGTCAATTATTTCACAGATTAATCAGTAGGATTTGGTCGATTATTCAGCTTTTACAATTAGTTAAAATATTGAGTTATACATATTCTAAATAATAAATAAAATATGAAAATCACTTCAGCTTTTGTCAAACAATAAAATAACTATTGTACAATTACAAATATTATACAATTTTGTTTTACAATACAAATTGATATATTTGGCACACAAAATGAGATGACAGACAGAGAGACATTTACATTCAGTATTTAATTAACTATATTAAAAAGTAACTGACAGGCTGATGCATCATTCTGCCTAACATCTCCATTTGCAAGTCATATGGATATTGAATAAAATAAAGGTAAGTGATAAGACATTTTATTTTTGAATAACTTATTTTATTCCCAAATTAGCTCTCTTAAAACACCTTATAGATTTATAATAATCAAAACAGTCCTGAGCTCGATCAAGCTTCAATATATGAAAACCAAAGTATCACGTAGTAATAGGATTTTTTTTTTTGCATTTACTAATAAAAAGATTTTATCATTACCTAGGTCCACATCGGAGAGCTGCTTTACAACATAAAATCAGAATCAGAAAGCCCACTGCTCCGGGTGTGTGTTCACTACACTGCAAAAAGGGATGTGTTAAAAATGACACATGTTGTGCAGAATTTTAACACATGTGGTGAGTGTGCTCAGGGACAACACATGTTGTGTCAAATCTAACACAATTTGTGTGTTAAGATGGATCACACATCTACTGTGTAATGTAATTTAACACACAACGTGTCATTTAAACACATTTGTGTGTAACTGAAAATTATCAGAAACTGCTAATTAATGTGTTAATATCCGCCGCAGTTTAAAAGGCCAGAGGCACGACGTGATTGGCCGACAAAAAAAATAGCCGTTAATATTTTAAGTTTAATAAATTGAGATTTTATTAATGATTTTTTGTCATTTTTAGAGCTTTTTATGTGCTACCATATGAAATATATGTATTGTATTTATTTCCATAAACACAAGCTGCCGGCCCAGGAGATAACACATTTATTGTGTCAATCTGTCCAAAGACTTTATTTTTTTTAATTACACATTGTGTGTTAAAATCCTACACAACATGTGTCAGAATGCTGTCAACACAACCATGTGTGCTGTTTTTGACACATCTGTTTTTGCAGTGTACTGTGTATGTGTGTGCACTTGGATGGGTTAAATGCAGAGCACAAATTCTGAGTATGGGTCGCTACACGTCACTTCACTTTATTGCCAAGTGTGTTTACACACACAAGGAATTTGTCTTATGGGGCCCGTTCTTCATATGTCACTATCTCAGTTTTGGCATGATCTTGGATTATTTGGTTCTTCAAAGCTCATCCTGGACTTGTTGTCATAGCAACAGGTCTGTAAGCTTAAACCTGCTCGGGAGCAGGCTTATTTCATGTAAACAGGATTAGATTGCATCTTTTTAAGTGGAATTGATATTTAAAATCTGTCCCAGCCACGGCTACTTTATTACAAGAGTTCCCTACTAATCCGGGGACAATAATTTAAAATAATAATCATTTAAAAATTAGTCGTGCATTAATTTGAGTGGTGACAGCTATTATGGGAATGGCTTGATGGAGCGCAAGAGATGCAGATAACTTGATCTTGACCCAAGCGGCAACCGTCCGGTCTCTCTCTTGAAACCAACACGGAAGTGACTTTAACTGCAATTCATCGACTGGCCGCTAGAGACCGGCTCCAAACGGAGTCAATCCGATAGATGCCCCATGTTAAAATGCCCAACATTACAGTAGAAAAAAATATGTTTACAGCCTGGTACAAAAAGTGGTTTTGGTCTATATAGCTACTTTTGCCCAGTTTTAATTTAAAACAGTGAGGGGGGTGATTTTTTTTTATTACTCATCCATTTAAATTATATTAGGCCTTAAAGTTCTGCCTAATTAAGGGCGTGGCCACTTGAGTGACAGGTGGATTCCCGCTGCTGTCACTTCCGTCGAGGTAGGCGGGCGTGGTTTCAGCAACCAGCTCCACCCACGTCCCGCCTCTTTGTCTATTTTCGATTATCCGAGAGTGATGCGCAGTGACGCTCTGCCAAGATGGAGACGGCTGGTGCTGCCCACTTTGGGCTTCAAAAATGCTCTTCAGAAACCTACGGGTGACGTCACGAACACTACATCCATGTTTTTATTCAGTCTATGTCTTGACCCTTAAGAAACTTTAATTAATGCCGTCACATAACAAATCTGGTGGGTACGGAGATGAAATCAAGTTGTAATTCTAACGGAAAGCTACACTTTTTTCATGGTAAATACTGTAAAAGCTGCTTGCTTTAAATCAATCTTTTGTATAAAGCACTATATAAACATGACGTGACTTTGCAGGATTGTAGAACTGCAGAGTTGGTGCAAACGGATCCACTTCTCTATGATCAGATGCTTTCTTAACTGCTGTTTTCTCCATGCAGCCATTTTTTGTTGTGCGTTTATTTTGTTATTGAGAGGAAAGCGCACAGCACATATTTACATATTCACCTAAACACCGCTCTCAGCAGAATCTGGTTCAGCTGCGTTTACTCTCCGACTTAACTTTAAAGTGCTGTGCATGTCTTCTTCTGAACGGCATCCAGCAGGGCTGAATTAGTCTTGCACTACAGCGCCACACTGGTCACAATGCGTTATTGCAGGCCCTTGCATTAGGTCATATGAGATCAAATGACTATTCGACAACAAAGATATTTGTCGACAATTTTTTATTGTCAACATTGTCGATAAAGTCGAATAATTGTTTCAGCCCTAGTTGATACATGTACACTAGGGCACGTGGCAGTTGTGGCCTAATGGTTAGGGAGTCAGACTTGACAAACTACGTACAACTATGTGACAAAACTACTAAAAATGGCAAAAACATACAACAAAATTACTAAAACTTTATCTAAAATTAACACGGAAGATATAAAAATAAAAACAGATTCAAAATATGAATAAAAAATTATAAGAGTATCTCAATGATACTAAAATAACACTTATTTCTAGTCATAATTATTTCCATTTCTGTGCCAGCAATCAACTTTAAAGTTAATGATTTGCAGTGTTGGGTAAGTTACTCAAAAAAGGTAATAGATTACAAATTACTGATTACTACTTGAAAATTGTAATTTGATTACATTACTACGGTGGCCGAGAGGTGCAGAACAAATCACAATTCTGAAAACAAAATAACAAATTACAAATGCAAATGCAAGTCTAAAAAACTACACAACAATTCAGAAAACACAACAACAATTCAGAAAACATTATAACAAGTCAGAAAACACAATGACAAATTCGAAAACAAAATAACAAGTCAGAAAACACAAGGACAAATCAGACAAACCGGAAGAGGTAGGTATAGTTTGAGACAGCGCCATTGGTTTGGGATTACTCACCGCTGACTGGACGAGACATCTGTTAATCAACGTATACAGGAAGAACCAGCCGAAAAACAGCAGAGTCATGGTAGAAAGTTCAGAGATGGTATTAAAGTAGCTCAGTTTAACTGTATTGTATGAATTGCCCTTACTATGGAATAAAAAAATACGGTGTGTCTATTTATATTCAGTTAAAAGTGGCTATAATACATCAACTCCAGTGGTGCAGATGGATAAGCGCTTGACTTTGGCTTTTTGACACTATCGACCCGGGTTCGTTCCTGCCTTTTGCTGAACTTTTTTTTCCTCCCTTTTCAAATCTCGTATTATCAATGGATTCTATTTACACTAAGTGAAAATAGCAGTATTTTTAGCAATATGCTATTTACACTAAGTGCAAATACCTATTTACACTATGTTAAAATAGCAGGATTTCTACTATCAAGTATACTACTTGTTGCAAATAGTGGCAATTATCTGCACTTCAGTATTGTAGTACATTATAAAACAGTATGCAATAATAACGTATTGAGTGTAAATTATAATTTTAATTATTAAATGGATGCCACCTTATTGGTACAATAAAGCCCTCCCTACACCTAAACCCAACCGATACTTTATTTTCAACTTTTAAATTTTTTCCTTAATTTTTATTGAAAATAAATGCCTTTACGATGTGATACGAGATTTGAAAAGTTCGACAAAAGGTGGGATCGAACGTGTCAAAAAGCCAAGGGCACACACTTAACCATCTGCACCACTGGAGCTGATGTGTCATAGCCACTTTTATCTAGACAATAGTTAGACGATTACTAGACACCCCGTATTTTTTATTCCATAGTAAGGTCAATTCATACAATACATTTAAACTGAGCTACTTTACTACCATCTCTGAACTTTCTACCACGACTCTGCTGTTCTTCGGCTGGTTCTTCCCTGTATACGTTGACTGACAGATGTCTCGTCCAGTCAGCGGTGAGTAATCCCAAACCAATGGCGCTGTCTCAAACTATACCTACCTCTTCCGGTTTGTCTGATTTGTCCTTGTGTTTTCTGACTTGTTATTTTGTTTTCGAATTTGTCATTGTGTTTTCTGACTTGTTATAATGTTTTCTGAATTGTTGTTGTGTTTTCTGAATTGTTATTTTGTTTTGTAGACTTGCATTTGCATTTGAAATTTGTTATTTTGTTTTCAGAATTGTGATTTGTTCTGCACCTCTCGGCCACCGTACATTACTGATTACTGCATGTAAAAAGTAATCAGATTACCAATTACTTTACCTTCAAGTTGCTTTGAAAACATATCAAACCTAAAAAAAAAAAAAATCAAATGACACAAATTTAAAATGTAATGCGTTATATTACTGCGTTACCAGAAAAAGTGATTACAGTAACGTTACTGTGTAACGCGTTATACCCAACTCTGATGATTTGAACAATCTCCCAACTCTTTGCATTAAACCGTAGCATGTAATTGCCTCACACTGTTTGTGCTACAGACATGAATGATACATCAAATCATGTGGCTTGTGGAGAAGAGATGTGCTATTGCTTTTCAAAGCAATCAGACTTACTATTTTTACCTGGCTGACCATAAAACAGGGGGAAAAATCCTCATCGATATAATGGCATAAATGTCCCCCGCATCAACATCAGTAGATCGATATCATCTAATGTAATGTGTGATTTAGAAAAGCCATTCAAACAACAAAGAGCAAATGAGTCTGTTTTTGTGTTTGTACCCTCTTTCACCTCAGATCACATCTCTCTCCCCTCTCTGGGAACAGGAACCCCCACTTCCTACTGTTCCCCTGGCAACAGAACATAGTCCTGACCTGATAGACACTTCCTCACAAATATGGTCCTTCCTGTGCTCAGGCCAGACAGCTGTGCTGTTTGTTAGAAAGGGACATCTGTGGGTTTTCTTATGAGGGGCTGAGGACACAAAAGGAGAAAGCAGTAGAAGAAGAAGCAGCTGGTAATTACTAACCACTATTGCTCATACTTAGAGTTAAGGATCAGCAAACCACTAACCCCAAAAACCACTAACCCAGTGGAGTGTGCAATATGGTGGAATAAGTCCCACCTAAAAAGAGCCAACAGCCAATGGTAAAGTTGTTGTATCACTACAGTTGCCATTAGAAGCTCCGGTTGCCACAGAAACAGTCAAACCATGTTTACCTGGGACATGACCGTCGTTGCTTGCATTGCTTCACATCGCAACAGCTAAAGTCTGTCTACACTGGACGTCATAAAACGCCCATTTCAAATAATTTGTCCTTCGTGTCGGTATGTCATAAATAGTATGAGGCATCAGTTTACTGTCAGACATTTGTCGCTTGTGTTGCACCGCATTCAGTGTAGACAGAATCATTGTTTATAAGAAGTTTTCTTCTCTTTAGTTGTGTTGCACTGCACAGCTTGCATCCGGGGTAGACATGGTGTCAGTGTTCTAAGATGCACAATAATGACTGCATATGCGCAGTTGCTAGTTCAACCTGACATGTAAGATTTTTAAAGAGGACATCGGATGCCCATTTTCCACAAGTTGATATGATTCTTTAGGGTCTTCATGAAATGTCTGCAACATACTTAAAGGGTTAGTTCACCCAAAAATGAAAATTAGCCCACAAATTACTCACCCTCAAGTCATCCTATGTGTATATGACTTTCTTCTTTCAGACGAATCCAGTCGGAGTTATATTACAAATTGTCTTTGATCTTTCAAGCTGTTTAATGCCACTCAGCGGGTGTTGCATGCATCAGTCCAAAAGAAGTTAAATAAAAAGCGCCCAAAAAGTGCCCAACTCATTTTTATTTTATTTTTTTACTTCGGTCATGTTTAGCATGAGAATCCAACTCTTTAACAGTATAAATAAGTCAGAATGCATGACATAGCATTAGACCTCCCCTTTAATTTTCATTGTACCAAAAATCTAAATCTCTTTTTTTGCGTGTGTTTCACATAAGAAAGACAGTGACAGAATAATTACCAGTTTAAAACAAAATGAGACTGAGCAAATGATGACAGAATTTTCATTTTTGGGTGAACTATGCCTTTAAGGACTGTGAGGTGCCTATTTTCTTTCTTTATAAACACACAGTGAGATCCTCATAGTCTTTAGGCTTGTAAACAGAGCCTTGCTCTTTAATATGTGGTTTCTGCTCCTCATTGACTGGGCCATTCAGGCTGACACGTGTCTGCAGTCCAAGATGTCACTGCTGGTAATATGAGCTAATCATTAAACAACCTCAGAGATGAGCTGCAGATTTAAAAAAGAAAGTGTTTTCAGTAATTACATGACATAAAAAAAGAAAATCCCATGTCAAAAGTATGTATTATTTGTCTATACACAAATATGCATGCATGTTTCAAGATGAATTTCAAAAGATTGTGCCCTAAAATTATACTGACAGAAATGTAAAATATATATTTTTTTAAACAACCTTAAAAGTCAAAGAGTAATTCACAATAAATCATGAAAATGACTTTCACTTGTGCCTTGTCTTTTTGATTTCCTTTTTACTTTACTGTTAAAAAAAGAATTTCCACCTGGACAGACCAGATTATAAGATTGCACTAAAGTGTACACATGGGCTTTAATTAAGTACAATTCCTTGTATTGTGTATCTATCCCACAGTGCATCACCTCAGTACTCTGTAGTTCTTTAGCGCCCTCTGTTGTTTGATGGTTGTATTACAACTGAAGTATTGAGTATTGAGCTAAACACTTTTTTTCTGTTTTCCTTCACTATCCGGTTCAGCTCACCCATTACAATCAATAAATTTATCAATCAATCAGATTTTTGGAGAAGAAATATATGTAGGCACAATTTAAATACATTTTAAGCATTTAAGTTTACGCCTTTAGATCAAGGTTTTTTTTAAAGATCAGAATCAGAAACATAAATTAATGTGTAAATAAACTTTTGACTGACAGTTTATATGGATACTTATGAAGTATGTACTTTACATATGTGTGTACTTAGCAATCTAAATCTGAACATTGTACAGATCTATTATTATTATTATTATTATATAGTAATAATATATATTATAGTTTTATTATTTTTTTATGTACAGCTGCTTATAAGTACTGTAACCTAACCTCTAATCCACACCCTAACAGAAAACTTTTTGCATTTTCACAATTGTCCCCAAAAATAAGTTAAGTAGGCGCGCATACACACACACACACACACACACACTTAATGATCAGTGGCTCATCAGCAATACATCTGTGCAAGATTTTGAGAGCAGGGAAGAGTCAGGGAATAAGGGAAATCAGCCTTCTCTAAATCATAGCACTTGTTATTTTGAGTCTATCGAGATATATTTAGGTTTCAACAAGACAAGAATTATTTTGTCATAAAATTATGCTATGACAAGTCTACAGCTGCTGAAAAAAAGACAACAATTTAAATGAACTGCAAAAGCTAACTGTGAAGGATAGACATACGTGACGGCATCTGAAGTGAAGGCATGTGTGTGAGATGTGGGTGACGTTCAGAAGCCTGAGATGGAGTATTGACTTACAAATACCAAAGCCCTGGTCAGAGACATGCATTTAGAAAAAACTATCACAATGCTCTACATTACTACAAGCTCGCAGACCAACACACATGTTTTTTTACAATTTTTTTTACAATTACAAAAACAAAAACAAGCCACCCACCAAAACCACCTGCATGTGAAGTCTCTCACGAGGCCTCCATTAATCCTTCATGTGAATTGCTGTGGGGTCAGCTGGATCCATTTGCACTGATATGACAACAAATTCTCTCAGCCCTTGACCTTCATAAGTGCAGACATGATATTTGAACAGTATAATAATAATGCATTGTCAACTAACACGGAATGATATTATGTGTGTTCGTGCGTGACAGGCTCACAAGGACGTGGCATCCTGCTGTGGCTGTGATGGTTTCTTGGCAGGATTCTTTCTCTAGTGAGTCTGTGCCACAGAAGAGGAAAGAAGATGTGTCACACAACCCAAGGCCCTGTCACAACAAACGTGATTATTTGGCGTGAAGAATTTAAATAGCAACAATGGATTCCTGCAGAGCTACTCACATTCGATCCGAACATTTTCCCACCTACCAAGCGAAGCCTTGTTTTTGTCATCGACGAGTGTATCGATTTGTCTTAGTTTGGCTATGAAAGGGCACCACGTTACAGGAGCCGCTGCAGATGGAAGTCATTTGACTCTGTGAGTGTATGGTGGGTGGCGCTAACGCACTGATGGCAAACAACGACTACCCAGCAAACACATAACGTTCCCCTAACATTAGTTTTTGGTTCCCGTTTGGTTATTTTTTTGGGAACCAAATACTAACGTTAGGGGAACGTTCTTTTTAGGTTATATTTTTTGTAATCATAAAATAACGTTAGCAGAACGTTACAGAGTGGTTATTTTTAAATAACCTAAAAATAACTTATAGAGAATGTTCCCTAATGGTTACTTTTAGGTTATTTTTTTGCAACCATAAAATAACGTTCCCAGAACATTGCAGGGTGGATATTTTTCCACCCTAAGAAATCAGGGTGGAATCTGGCGGATTCGACGAAGGAGCGGCAACCACATGTGATGACCCTGGGCTGGACTCCGCTTTGTCCACGGTGAAAGCCGATCCGGCGATCCACAGCACTAAGTTGATGTATTTCCTCAGCGAACAGCACAGATCAGCTCTAGGCATGATGAAGCGGATATCGTCCTCTTTTGGAAGACCAAACAAAGTAGTTTCGCTTTCACAACGAAACACAGCGCCTTCACGACATGGCGGCAGTAACAATACTACAGCGAGAATAAAAGTTACGCCTTCTTTCTTTGCGTGAACATTTGGGGGGCGTTATTTCAAATCTTCCCACATCGTGACATAGACATGTGGGGGCGTGTTAGAACGAGCCGTTTTAGGTAGGTGTGGCTGACTCTTAACTTTTATAAAGAATATATCTTTGGATTTGAGACTTTAGTCTTTGCAACTTTACAGATCTTCTTTATGCACCAAGAGCTTGTGACACTCCAAAGAGAAAGGAAAAATTTAAATTGCATCATATGACCCCTTTAAGGCGAGACATTGCAGGTGAATAGGGTAAAAAAAATAAAAAATAGTTATCGCCTTACTTACCCAGCTGATTGATTACATTGATAATTGCAAAAAAATGTTGTATTACAAGTTTACTAAAATGTTAGGTTTAAATATGCAAATGAGTCATTATTTAATTAAATATGCGCTATTTGGATGCATTTCTAGTAAAAAAATTATATAAACACTGGATTATGTCAGTTTCAAAATTCTTGTTTAATTTTTTTGACATATTAGAGTCAAAAGCTTTTACAGGGGGAATTTTGATCTCATTTTGTCACTTTGCTTGGAATGGACAGAAAACACTATATTTTCAAAATTTTGGGGGGAATAAAATGTTGTATATAAACAAGCAAATTATATATGAACAAATCCCTCTGTAAAAACCTTCAGGATATAGACAGGAATACAAATGTAAAGTTTGGTGTGTGTAAGTGCTACTGAAGAGGAGATTTATGGCTTAGTGTAGATTGCTTGGAATGGACAGAAAACACTATATTTTCAAAATTTTGGGGGGAATAAAATGTTGTATATAAACAAGCAAATTATATATGAACAAATCCCTCTGTAAAAACCTTCAGGATATAGACAGGAATACAAATGTAAAGTTTGGTGTGTGTAAGTGCTACTGAAGAGGAGATTTATGGCTTAGTGTAGAAGAAAAAACTCATTTTGAGAAAACGGCCTTTAAAAATATGCATTGTAATTGAAATCTATTGACACAAATAGATAAAGTGCTATAAAAGAAACACTTAACAGTGTCTTTTGGATGTTTTATAATAACGTTATAATAACATTCTGGGAACCAAAAACTATCGTTAGGGGAATGTTATATTAACGTTAGAATAACGTTCTGGGAATCAAAAACTAACGTTCTGGGAACGTTAGATTAATGTTAGAATAACGTTCTGGGAACGTTAAGAAAACTTTCCTGGCTAACCAAAAACAAACCATAAAAAATAACGTTCTGGGAATCAAAAATAACTTTCCGGGAACATTCTGGGATCCAAAAATTGTTAGCTGGGTCTGCAGAAGGTGGGGCTTCCGTCGATAATGGATGCAGCGACTATGGCAGCGACGATAAATTTGGTCAAATGAATGGAATTTTTTTTTTATCTACAAACAAAACAAAAAGTTATTGTACAGTAACGAAAAAATATATAAAGATTCAATTTACAGCACCTTCATAATCTGAATAAAAAATTTAAAAAAAACTGATGCACATTTTTTATTCAGTTTGTAAAAGTATTTTGGTAGAGTTTTTGTCACTAAGTTGACGTATTTCCTCAGCGACCAGCACGGATCAGCTCTAGGCATGACGAAGCGGCCAAACAAAGTAGTTTCACTTTCACAACGAAACACACAGCGTCTTCACATGGCGCCAGCGGCAACAACAATACTACAGTGAGAATAAAAGTTACGTCTTCTTTCTTTGCGTGAACATTTGGGCGGCGTTATGCAAATCTTCCCACATCGTGACGTAGACATGTGGGGGCGTGTTAGAACGAGCCGTTTTAGGTAGGTGTGGCTGACTCTTAACTTTTATAAAGAATATTTCTTTGGATTTGAGACTTTAGTCTTTGCAACTTTACAGATCTTCTTTATGCACCAAGAGCTTGT
>NW_015505798.1:507067-509204 GCF_001515645.1 Sinocyclocheilus grahami | reverse complement strand
TCATTATTTAATGAAATATGCGCTAATTTGCACACATTTCTAGTACAAAAACCTAAACACTGGATTATGTCAGTTTCAAAATTCTTGTTTAATTTTTTTGACATATTAGAGTCAAAAGCTTTTACAGGGGGAATTTTGATCTCATTTTGTCACTTTGCTTGGAATGGACAGAAAACACTATATTTTCAAAATTTTGGGGGGAATAAAATGTTGTATATAAACAAGCAAATTATATATGAACAAATCCCTCTGTAAAAACCTTCAGGATATAGACAGGAATACAAATGTAAAGTTTGGTGTGTGTAAGTGCTACTGAAGAGGAGATTTATGGCTTAGTGTAGAAGAAAAAACTCATTTTGAGAAAACGGCCTTTAAAAATATGCATTGTAATTGAAATCTATTGACACAAATAGATAAAGTGCTATAAAAGAAACACTTAACAGTGTCTTTTGGATGTTTTATAATAACGTTATAATAACATTCTGGGAACCAAAAACTATCGTTAGGGGAATGTTATATTAACGTTAGAATAACGTTCTGGGAATCAAAAACTAACGTTCTGGGAACGTTAGATTAATGTTAGAATAACGTTCTGGGAACGTTAAGAAAACTTTCCTGGCTAACCAAAAACAAACCATAAAAAATAACGTTCTGGGAATCAAAAATAACTTTCCGGGAACATTCTGGGATCCAAAAATTGTTAGCTGGGTCTGCAGAAGGTGGGGCTTCCGTCGATAATGGATGCAGCGACTATGGCAGCGACGATAAATTTGGTCAAATGAATGGAATTTTTTTTTTATCTACAAACAAAACAAAAAGTTATTGTACAGTAACGAAAAAATATATAAAGATTCAATTTACAGCACCTTCATAATCTGAATAAAAAATTTAAAAAAAACTGATGCACATTTTTTATTCAGTTTGTAAAAGTATTTTGGTAGAGTTTTTGTCACTAAGTTGACGTATTTCCTCAGCGACCAGCACGGATCAGCTCTAGGCATGACGAAGCGGCCAAACAAAGTAGTTTCACTTTCACAACGAAACACACAGCGTCTTCACATGGCGCCAGCGGCAACAACAATACTACAGTGAGAATAAAAGTTACGTCTTCTTTCTTTGCGTGAACATTTGGGCGGCGTTATGCAAATCTTCCCACATCGTGACGTAGACATGTGGGGGCGTGTTAGAACGAGCCGTTTTAGGTAGGTGTGGCTGACTCTTAACTTTTATAAAGAATATTTCTTTGGATTTGAGACTTTAGTCTTTGCAACTTTACAGATCTTCTTTATGCACCAAGAGCTTGTAACACTCCAAAGAGAAATGAAAAATTTAAATCACATCATATGACCCCTTTAAGCAGCACAACAGTTTCCAGCACTGATAATAAATCAGCATATTAGAATGATTTCTGAAGGATCATGGGACACTGAAGACTGGAGTAATGATGCTGAAAATTCAGCTTTGCATCACAGGAATACATTTGATTTTAATTATGTATATTAAAATAGAAAATCTTTATTTTACATGATAATAATATTTCACAATATTACATTTTTTCCCTGTATTTTTGTTCAAATAAATGCAGCATTGATGAGCATAAGAAACTCCTTTAAAAACATAAAAAATCGTTCTGATCCCTAACCTTTGACCGGTAGTGTGTATATATATATATATATGTATACACACACAGTGGTGTGAATTTTTTTTTGCCCCCTTCCTGTTTTTTTAATTGTTTGCATATGTCACACTTAAAAGATTCAGATCATCCAACAAATGTTAATATTACACAAAGATAACCTGAGTAACTACAAACTGCAGTTTTGAAATTATGATTTAATTTATTAAGGGAAAAAAGCTGTCCAAACCTGCCTGGCACTACATGAAAAAGTAATTGCCCCCTAAATCTAATAACTGGTTGTGCCACCCTTTGCAGCAACAACTGCAATCAAGCGTTTGCGATAAATGGCAATGAGTCTTTCACAGAAATTTTGGCCCACTCTTCTTTGCTGAATTGTCTTCATTCAGCCACATTGGAGGGTTTTCGAGCATGAATGGACTGTTTAAGGTCATGCCACAGCATCTCAATCGGATTTAAGTCTGGACTTTGACTTGGCCACTCCAAAACCTTAATTTTGTT
>NW_015505798.1:502746-503913 GCF_001515645.1 Sinocyclocheilus grahami | reverse complement strand
AATATTTCTTTGGATTTGAGACTTTAGTCTTTGCAACTTTACAGATCTTCTTTATGCACCAAGAGCTTGTAACACTCCAAAGAGAAATGAAAAATTTAAATCACATCATATGACCCCTTTAAGCAGCACAACAGTTTCCAGCACTGATAATAAATCAGCATATTAGAATGATTTCTGAAGGATCATGGGACACTGAAGACTGGAGTAATGATGCTGAAAATTCAGCTTTGCATCACAGGAATACATTTGATTTTAATTATGTATATTAAAATAGAAAATCTTTATTTTACATGATAATAATATTTCACAATATTACATTTTTTCCCTGTATTTTTGTTCAAATAAATGCAGCATATAAGAAACTAAGAAACTCCTTTAAAAACATAAAAAATCGTTCTGATCCCTAACCTTTGACCGGTAGTGTGTATATATATGTATACACACATACACACACAGTGGTGTGAATTTTTTTTTGCCCCCTTCCTGTTTTTTTAATTGTTTGCATATGTCACACTTAAAAGATTCAGATCATCCAACAAATGTTAATATTACACAAAGATAACCTGAGTAACTACAAACTGCAGTTTTGAAATTATGATTTCATTTATTAAGGGAAAACAGCTGTCCAAACCTGCCTGGTACTACGTGAAAAAGTAATTGCCCCCTAAATGTAATAACTGGTTGTGCCACCCTTTGCAGCAACAACTGCAATCAAGCGTTTGCGATAAATGGCAATGAGTCTTTCACAGAAATTTTGGCCCACTCTTCTTTGCTGAATTGTCTTCATTCAGCCACATTGGAGGGTTTTCGAGCATGAATGGACTGTTTAAGGTCATGCCACAGCATCTCAATCGGATTTAAGTCTGGACTTTGACTTGGCCACTCCAAAACCTTAATTTTGTTTTTCTTCAGCCATTCAGAGGTGGACTTGCTAGTGTGTTTTGGATCATTGTCCTGCTGCATAAACCCAGTGCGCTTGAGCTTGAGGTCACAAACTGACGGCCGGACATTCTCCTTCAGGATTTTCTGATAGAGAGCAGAATTCATGGTTCCATCAGTTGTGGCAAGTCACCCAGGTCCTGAAGCTGCAAAGCCTCAGACCATCACACTACCACCACGTTTGACTCTTGGTATGATGTTCTTTTTATGAAATGCTGTGTTGGTTTA
>NW_015505798.1:478292-501910 GCF_001515645.1 Sinocyclocheilus grahami | reverse complement strand
CACTTACCGTAATTGAGGCAAGTGAGGCCTGCAGTTCTTTAGATGTTGTTCTGGGTTCTTTTATGACCTCCTGGATGAGTCGTCGCTGTGCTCTTGGAGTAATTTTGGTTGGCCAGCAACTCCTGGGAAGGTTCACCACTGTTCCAAGTTTTCTCCATTTGTGGATAATGGCTCTGACTGTGGTTCGCTGTAGTCCCAAAGCCTTAGAAATGGCTTCATAACCCTATCCAGACCGATACATGTCAACTATTTTGTTTCTCATCTGTTCTTGAATTTCTTTAGATCACGGCATGATGTGTTGCTCTTTAAGCATGCTTCACTTTGTCAGACAGGTTCTATTTAAGTGATTTCTTGATTCAACGGGTCTGGCAGTAATCAGGTCTGCGTGTGACTAGTGAAATTTAACTCAGCTTTCTAAAATTATGTGGTTAATCACAATTCTTTCATGATTTAAGAGGAGGGGCAATTAATTTTTCACGTAGGGCCAGGTAGGTTTGGACAGCTTTTTTCCCTTAATAAATGAAATTATCATTTAAAAACTGCATTTTGTATGTACTTGCATTATCTTTGCGTAATATTAAAATTGGTTTGATTATCTGAATATTTTACGTGTGACAAATACGCAAAAAATAAACAAAACAGGAAGGGGCAAAAACCTTTTCACGGCACTGTATATGTATGTCTGCACAGGGAAAAAAAAAAAAAAGAAAAAAGTGTGTTAATGTAATACACTGCAATACTACTAGAGTAAAGGGCTGATGGCTGGTGTAGTAAATACACATGCCCGATTACATCACACTGGCCTTACTGACTGCACATTTGTAAAGTGTCGTCACACAATCAAAATGCATCACACAACCAAAAGTCCTGGCTATTCCCCAGACAATCCATGAAAAATGTACATTGTTTCAAAGCAGTAGAAAAAGTAACAGAAAATGATGGTGTGGCTGAAGATTGCTTTATGCTTCACTGCAGTCTAACAGTTGTTATCTATTAAAGTTTTCAATAAACAACAGTGAATCCTGCTAACCACAAAATCAATCAACAAATTATTCTAACATTCATTCAATTCATCAAGCCTGACTGCTACGTGAGCAGTGCAGAAAGGCATTTTCATATTTCTTGCAAATTTGAAAACATCTTTCAACATTTTACTTACAATTAATGATCGTGTGGTTATGATGTCCTCTCTAGTGTAATTAGCACAACAAACCGTTATCACAGTCCGATTACAATTCATCGACTGAACTATCAGAATATCCATTGTTACCCATCTTTTCAAGTCGTAATGCTCAAAATGATGGATCACAAAAGGACTTTTCTATTGATTACCAAGCAAGATCAATATCCACTTCTGTATTCAGTCTAGCTTTATGATTCTCATCAAATTTTATGCACAGAATGCATGAGTAACACAATTGACCTGGCAATGTTATAACTTGGTTCAATATACGTTTCCGATAAATAAGAACTAACTAAAACTGCATAGAAAACACAATCAAAAGAGTAGTAAAAACTACAGGACAAAGTGCAATTTAGAAACTTTGGAAATAAATCCCACAAGGTAAAGAAAGCACAATATATTTTTTATTGAATTTATTGTTATGTTTTGAATAGTTCTAATATTGGAGATTGACAGTGCCAAAATATAAACACCCATTTCATTTTTTCTCTCTCTCTCTCTCTCATGATCTCTTTAACATTGAATTGATTCCTTTTTTTCCCCACATTGTAACAAAAATGAAAGCATGTGAGTACATGTATATAAAAGACAACGGGAAAAAAAACTACAGTCCAACAACAAGATTCCTGTGCCCATCAATATTAATTACAGGTAATACTTTTAAGGACCTGCCTTGACTGTGTTTTCTTTTTTCCCTAACAACAGAAAACGATAGTAAATAAATTCTTAACTAAATGTACAATTGTTAATATCCATGAGCACAAGGAGCACCTTGAACAGAAGGCAAAAGGGAGTGCATATAGTGCTGCAGGACTGGCCAGTTGTTTCTGTAGATCGTCTTGCTTGGTTGCTAACTTATAAACTCTTTCCCCTTTGCTCTGTGGAGATTTTAAAAACTTTGAATGTTTTTGTCCGCAAGAACCAAACCAACACCAATCTCTGATGGGTATTAGGAATGTAGACAAGGATCCTCAGAACTAAAAAAAAAACAACATAAAAGGAGTCAAATTTAAAAAATGACATTTTCCATTCATTTAAACATGTCCGTAAAAGGATATAAATGCAACATCTCAAACATACATTCTTGAGGAATTCCTCTGCGACAATTCGGGCCCGAGCGTTGACTGACAGCTTCATCTCACTGATCTCCTTGTCAATCTCCTCCATGAAATGGATAACAAAGTCCACCAGCTTGTGTTTATACATCTGTTCTGTGTGGAAGTTGGTGATGAGGAAGCTGATGTCATAGCCCTGAAAAGCACAAAAGAGGAAATGAGAAAACATGCTAATCTTGTTAATAGTTTAGATGCTTCACATGCACATCATCATTCAGCTATGCATTTCAAACCGTAAAGTTTATCACATAAACATGCATTTTTTCCCTTAGTCCTAAAGGAGTTGATTTCCAATCCCCTCCTTTTCTATTATAAAATGAATACGTAATCATAATTTTCTTAATACTAGTGTATCTACTCTGGTATTTATGTTACAGGCAATGTCTGTATTTGGTATCTGAGAGGTGACTGAGGATCTGACCCATGTCAGGAATGCAGTAACAGTGTTTACGCGAACAAAACATGCCCTACAAATTAATCAAATAACATATACAGACAAGTCTTATATAATAATTTTAGACGATTTGTTAATTGCATTTAGTTGATTACACTTTCAATAAAACATATGCAATTGGTTTGTAAAAGGTCTTTTTATGCATTTTGGGATGCATTTACACTATTTTGACCAGCGTGTGGTGTTTCGAGTGCTTCAAAAAAGTGAATCATTTGGCAAAGCTATTCATTCAAATGATTCACAGTTTCGAAAAGCTTCGTTTCTCCCATCACTGATGCATCTTTGGTTTAATAAATGGCATATCTCTTCATCCCTTGTTCGTTCTTCACAATAGAGCTCACCTCAACAGGTTTCCTCCGCAGGATGAAGAAGTTCTCCGCTCGCATCATCATGAACCTCATAAATTTATGGCACAGGATCTTCTCAATCTCATCAGCCTAAGAAAAGCATGACTATCTTTAGAAGATAATGGCAAGAAAAGCACATCGATCTTACGCAGGTCATCCTAAATTACTTACCTGCTTGACAGCGATGCTGACTCTCACGGAGTTTATGGACCCCTCAATCAGGACCTTCTCCTTGTCATTGCGGCTTATGACCACAGGCTGCAACAGAAGCTCTTTGCTGCTCCTGTATTGTAAGACACACATTGCACACACACACACACACATATATATATATATATTAAAAGACATCAGATTTAACACATAAGAAGGATGTGGGGTGTATGAATGATTTCCTCACCTAACCTCCACCTCAGGCTTGTTGTGTCTCTCCACCACCTGAGAGGAGAAGTTCTCCAGACACAGGGCTGCTTGAAGAGTGGCACGCACCGCGTTCAGGTAGGGTCGCAATGTTGCCGTCTACATACAAAAAGGACCATATTTACTTAAGTAACACTTCATTCTATGACCTCTCTGACCTTAAAGGTGTCTTATAGTTATCATAAACACACAAGAACATGATTGTCAGTTTGTGCTTGGCCATTCCATTGAGTTCGTGTCAGTCATTTAGGTGGTGAAGTGTCAATCATCTGCCTGAACATCACTTACTGACAACTACCGGTTGTTCTAAATGAATTAAACACGTGTCGTTTATTAAATATTTCACCTGTGCAGTGTGATGCGCGTTTATTGTTTTCAATATGCCAAAAAGAGGTTTTGTCTGCAAAATCACTGACGTTAGCAAGCTAGCATAAATCAAGACAGACTTAACATCACTCGATCAAATGAGCCAAAAACACTGCGCTGACCGCATACAAATGGTTTACCCGAATGCTGCTTATTGGGTCATTTGATTGCTCGCGCTACAATAAATAAACAACCACAGCAACTTTAAGAAATATACATCTCTTACCATTTTATATGAGGTCTGTGGAGGAAGACGGAAGTCCGCACGCCACGCCTGGAAATGAGAAAGCACGCCTCCATTGCGTTCTCACACTCCCGTAATATACCTATTAGAAGTGCATTTTTTGTTTATCATATGCTCAGGATTTAAATGTATACGAGTGAATGGTATATAATTAAATACATTTCCATACCAACACAAGTTCTTATGTTTCTATTGTAAGCGCGTAAATTGGGAGAAAAATACAAACACCAAAACGACCGTTATTATTTCACATCTGTTCCTGTATTTACGGTGAAGCCCAGCACCAAGCTTACCATTATTTGCTTTTTCTTCCTTATATGGCAAATAACACGATGGGTCTAATTCACTGTAGTCAAACAAAAGGTGATGCTCTAGAAAGATCACTGTGTTGAAATAAACGTTAACTCTTTTGTGGCTTTAAACAGCACACGAGTCTCTAAAAAAAGAAATAATCTTTAATTATAGTGTTTGGACGCGCTTCATACGGGAATGTACCATTCCGTACGCTGCGGTGTTTTGTGGTGGATGTTAACTGCCAAGTGGGGATATTCATCTGATATTGAAAAATGAGTTTGCAGATAGTACATACACATAGGTTAGAATGTGTTAATAAACAATACGTTGACCATACTGAAGCCACTGTAATACACATTCGTGTTATTAAAATTTAAGCGGTGAGCTGTCACCCCCCGAGCTGAGATAATGGTTTAGTCAGTAATGGATGCCCCTCCATCGGAGGTAAACAATGATATTTTATGAATAAATGACTTGTATGGGTTCAGTTCTGTATTATAACATATTATTTAATTGTCTACATGCATCTTTTCACTGCAAGTAATATACATATTTATTATAAAAATGTTACGACCTGTGGTTTGAACTGCATGTAGCTGAATTAGCATGAAGCCGTTAGCTCACAGTGGCTACTCATTATCTCACACCGGTATCTTATCAGTATTACATAACAGACATTACAGCGATGCAATGCATAAAACATTTAAATTTTAATCTATAAACCTTAGGAATAACATCTACAGCAGTACATCTGTTCTGGGTTTGCTTGCATTGTCTTTCTGTGTAACTAACTGTTTGCTTTTACCACCTGACCCAAATCATTTACAGTCTGTGTTATTCATTAATAGTAAAAAAATTGATCACACAACCCTTTTTCCCCCTCAGATATAGGTTCCTGTTAATGAGAAGATGAGTGAACTGAAGGACTGTCCCCCTCTGAAGTACTATGACTTCAAACCTGTGGACCATGTGAAAGTATGTCCACGCTACACAGCAGTGCTCAGCCGCTCAGAAGATGATGGCATTGGCATTGAGGAGCTGGACACGCTTCAGCTGGAGCTGGAAACACTCCTCTCCTCTGCGAGTCGGCGTCTCAGAGCACTGGAAGAACAGAGACAGGTGAGCAGTGTTTTGCTATTCATATTTCTCCCACCTTCTGATACACCTAAAATGATTTATGTTTACTCTCTGAAACAGATACTTACAGACTGGCAGGACAAAAAAGGGGACAAAAGGTTTCTGAAATTAGGGAAGGATCCAGATCTCGCAGCCTCTTCTCGGCATTCCAAGCCCAAAAAACAGAAGCTTGATGGAAAGGGAAGTCATGGTCCTGGACCTGGGCCAGGTAGACCGAAGTCTAAGAACATACAGACCAAGGTCCAGGACTTTGAATTTGAAGTGGACCCCCAAGATATACCCCGCAACCCTAAAAATGATGCTCCCAACAGGTTTGCTGCAACTGAATGTTTTGTCTGTGATACATAATGTATATTTATAGGAATATAGACCAGATATAAGATACAGATCAGATTTTTGCCATCATTTTTCATACTACCTAGATGTTAAATTAAATTGTTTAAATTAAACATCTATACTTTTTTTTATTTCATGCTTTATTGATTCCAGAGGACACATGTTAAGTTATGAGTATTCAGTCATTTTTCAGTCATTTTTTTATTGAATATTATTTAAACAGATCCAAGCCTGGAATGTTATTCACCAATTAAATGCGTTAAATTGATAAAAATTTATGACAAAGATATTTATAATACAATAATTTACAAAAGGTTTCTTTTTTTTTAAATACATACTGCTCTTTTGAACTTTCCATTCATCAAAGAATCCTAAACAAATATATAATGGTTTCCACAAAAATATTAAGAAATGTAACAAATATAAAAATATGAATATTATTAAAAAATATTGCATAAAAAATAATATTATTATTAAATATAAGAAGCACTATATTCAGTATTGATAATAATAGGAAATGGATCATCGGACACTAAAGACTGGAGTAATGGCTGCTAATATTCAGCTTTGCCATCACAGAAACAAATTACATTTGAAAATATATTCAAATAGAAAGAAGTTTTTGTAATACTGTAGAACTGTAATATTTCACAGCATTTTTACAGAATTTTTGATCAAATAAATGCAGTTTTGTTGAGCATAAGAGATGTCTTTTAAAAATATTACCGACCCCAAACTTTTGAATGATTACAATGATTGCATTTTTGTGGTTATATATGTGTGTGAAACAGATTCTGGGCTTCGGTGGAGCCTTACTGTGCAGACATTACAAATGAAGAGATCAGAGTTCTGGAAGAGCTGCTCAAACCCCCTGAAGATGAAGCTGAATACTACAAGGTAAAGATCTTTTAGAAACCAGTTCATGGTCTATATTACTGCAGCTTTCTCTTTCCTTTTCTTCAATTAATTATGCATACAGAGAAATGCATGTTAAATGGCTTTTGTGTTGGTTGTTCACTTCTGACCAATTTCACTTACTGTTGGTTTTCTTTGCAGATCCCAGCTCTCGGAAAGCACTATTCCCAACGCTGGGCTCAAGAGGACCTGTTAGAAGAGCAAAGAGAGGGGGCAAGAGCCAATGACAAGAAAAAAAGCATGATGGGTCCTCTTTCTGAACTGGATGCTAAAGGTAACGGTGTCATTTAAGATGTATCTTGATTTCAGTTGCAACATTGTCATTTGTTGTTGTGTCTTACCTTAAATCTGTTTCTTTTATCCTCTACTATTCTGGTTTGGGTAGATGTAGATGCCCTACTGAAGAAATCCGAGTCTCAGCATGAACCTCCTGAGGACGGCTGTCCTTTTGGCCCTCTTACTCAGCGGCTTCTACAAGCACTCGTTGAGGCCAGTGACTCATCATTTTGTTAAAATAAGTACTTATATTGTGCAACATTTAGTCAGCTCAGCTTGTTTTATTCATATCCTTTTTCATGCATGTTAGTGATGGGCACTTCTGAAAACCTTGGAAACTTTTGCATATCATTTGTTTTGAATCCGTTTCAAACTATGAATGTCACATGCTTTCAGTAAATGAGGCTTTGTTACGTCATACCATAACAGGCCGATGATCTCTGTGAAGCCATGAACCAATCTCTATGTGGTTTTCACCTAATCTCTGATAAATTCTATAAATCAGTAGACATTTTAATGACACATTTGTATAAGAAAAAGGATGAGATGTAGCTAGTCTCATATTAGCCTGATTAACCGAGCTTTCCATAAAGAACATCATATCCCCTATGGAGGATTCCCCCATTCCAGACATTCCAGGGAAGGATGATGGGGCTGGAACATCACCTCGTAGCCAGGGTAAAGCCTTCAGGTAAATGTTTTGTCCATGTTTTATTTTTATCAGTTTTATTTTATGATTTAGTCAACTAGTGATGTTCACTTGTTTTATTTTGACCATTCAAAAGTTTAGGGTTCGTAAGATTTTTTGAAATGCTTTTGAAATGCGTATCTTATGATTTCCACAATGCAATAAAAACAGTAATATTGTGAAATATTACAATTTAAAAGAAATCTTTTCTATTTTAATACATTTGAAAATATCATTTATTCCTGTGATGCAAAGCTGAATTTTCAGCAGCCATTACTCCAGTCTTCAGTGTCGCACGATCCTTTTGAAATCACTCTAATATGCTGATTTGATGCTCAAGAAACATTTCTTATTGTTATGATTGCTAAAAAAAACAGTTGTGCTTATATATATATATAGTGAACCTGAAACTAGCCTAATCATTTAGGGCCAATTAAGATTGATCAGTTAACTAGTTGTTCAGGCAACACACCAGCTAGATGATTTTGAAAATAGTTTTTTTTTTTCATTGACCTTGCTTGTGTACAACACAAAGACCGAAAAATGAGTTATTATAATATAAAAAGTGAGACTATGAAATGCCCATTTTTAGCAAAATTAGCAGTCTTCGTTCTCTCTATCTTTCACTTTTTGTAGTCAACATGAATCGGCACTCACAACTTATTTTTACTTCTGTAATGTGATGCATTTTTGAGTGAAACTGGATATTCAGTAAGGGGAAAGAACATGGATTTTATACATCAGGATTGGATGGTGAAAAGTAGAGCAGAATATATGATAACTAGCTATTGGTTAACATTATTCAGTAGCCTCCATGGCCTGGGTAACATCATTCAAAAAAGATGACGGAGAGAGAGAGGCAGAGAACGCAATTACATTTTGATAAAAGATCATAAAAACATTGTGTTCATCAGTAAAGTAAATAGATTCAATTTTATTTTTTAATTCTCTCTTGTTCTGTTGCTCCCAGTGTGCCTCACACACGCTCTCTGGAGGCTCGTATAAGAGAAGAGCTGGTGTCTCAGGGGCTGCTGGACTCTGATGAGAGGCAAGGTGTCGGAGGAGAGTCTGAAGACGAAGTGCTGGCCGAGCTGCAGAAAAGACAGGCTGAACTCAAAGCGCTGACCGCCCACAACCGCTCACGCAAACAGGAGCTGCTCAAGTGAGTCTCACTGAAAGAGCCTCAGATCCAGATCAAGACACAAGATGAAATCTGGCTCATGAAAATAAGCCTGTAATCATTCAAAGAGTTAGAGGGAGTAGTCTGATGTGACAAGTTATAATTTTCTTTTCTAAAATCACCTATACTTTTCACTGTGTTCATGCAGGTTGGCACGGGAAGAAATGCGAAAACAGGAGCTTCGACAGCGGGTTCGAGTGGCTGACAATGAGGTTATGGAGGCCTTCCGTCGCATCATGGCAGCCAGGCAAAAGAAACGCACTCCAACAAAAAAAGAGAAAGATCAGGCTTGGAAAGCTTTGAAAGAGAGAGAAAGTATTCTCAAACTCTTAGATGGATAAATATGAGCGGCAGCTATAATGTGGTGTGTTTATTTTTTCATGTTTGTTGTCTATGGACACTTCATAAAGACAGCTTCAACATTCAGACAACCTGAAGAGCATGTAAACAAACATTTCATATAATGTCCATCTGTTTTGGTTACTCTCTGTCCAAAGTAATACCTGACATGTCAAGTTGTGATAAATAAATGTGCCACTGACTTGACATTGTTGATGCCAGAAGTATGGCACCTTGAGTTTACTTTTTTATTATTTTTGGCCTTTCTGTACAGTTCCCAAATGCAACTGATTAACATAACGGATTGATATGGTTAAAGGAATAATTCAACCCAAAATGAAACTTCCGGACCGGTATCACTGACTTTCTCCTGTGGAACATAAAAGAAGATATTTTGAAGAATGTTGGTCACTGAACAGTATTGGCCATTGCATGGATAAAAACACAGGCATTTCTTCTTTTTATGTTCCAGAGAAGAAAGCAAGTCATAGAGGAACAACATGAGGGTGAGGAAATGACATGGATGAACTTTCTTTAAAGCTATTCTCATAGTGTTGATAGTATTTTGTTACTACATGGGGTAGAGCAAGAACACAGTATTTTGAGTTTGTATATGATTGAAAGAAAATAAAAGCTTTTATAAAGGCTTAGGCATTGTACATGGAAATATCGAGATTATAAATCCATGTATGTAGTCATTTATTTCAGCCCATGTTGAATTTAGTTGCATGAATCTGACATTTTGTAAACTTTTTTCTAAACCATCAGCAGCATCATTGCGGATGCATGTAACGTTATGTGTGTGTTTGAAAATAAAAACGAAATTTTGATAAATTAATAATAGACTGGTGTTCGTATCATCTCTTCTCTCTTCTGTATGCAAAGCTTTGATTAGAAGTGTTGTGACGGGCTGTCTTGGCAGGAGGGCGCCATTTCGTGTCTACACACTTGATCAGTGAGCAAACCATCGTTGCTCTCTGCTCTTACGTTTTTACCTCAGAATAAGGACTTGTTCTTCACTGGTGAGATTGTATGTCCTTTACAACTTTATGTTCGCAATATGTATTATCTGTCAGTTCCTCTGTATCGTGTTTGCCAGCCAGTTTATGAAGACGCAAACGGGGTGTGCAGAAAATGCTGTATGCAACTAACGTTAGCAGTCTAGCCGCTTCACCTGTAAAATATAAGCTTTGATGTGAAGTATTGAGGTAAAATGACCAGCGTGCAGCCTCTTAGGCAGTTAAAGCAAGGAAACTGGGGGGAAGCGGTGATGTTGCTCAAGTTTTAACGACCTGACGCTACTGTTTCGCGAAAGAATTGTTCATGTGAGTCGGTTCTCAATGAAATGATTGAACCAGTTCACGAGTACGACTGAAATATCTCGGAGCGGTTGAGTAAACAAACTATTTGGATCAACTAAGCACCGTCATCGCACACGTCCGATTTGTAATCAGCCGAGAACTGTTTGGTGAGCTGATGCAACTAGAAATTACAAGAAAAGTAAGGAACATTCATAGCTAAGACAAGAGATGATTTCCTTGAACGTCAGTAAACCGCGCGATGACGTTTTACGTTCTGACGCAAAAGAATCACTGATTCACTTTTTCAAACCGTTTGAAAGAACCGATTGGCAGAAATGTATCGGTGCATTTTTTTTAACAGTGAACACAACCAAAGCTAACCTTTAAAGGGGTCATATGATGCGATTTCAATTTTTCCTTTCTCTTTGGAGTGTTACAAGCCCTTGGTGCATAAAGAAGATCTGTAAAGTTGCAAACACTAAAGTCTCAAATCCAAAGAGATATTCTTTATAAAAGTTAAGAGTCAGCCACACCCCCCTAAAACGGCTCGTTCTAATACGCCCCCACATAGTTGCATGAATCTGACATTTTGTAAACTTTTTTCTAACCCATCAGCAGCATCATTGCGGATGCATGTAACGTTATGTGTGTGTTTGAAAATAAAAACGAAATTTTGATAAATTAATAATAGACTGGTGTTCGTATCATCTATTCTCTCTTCTGTATGCAAAGCTTTGATTAGAAGTGTTGTGACGGGCTGTCTTGATTGTGAATGCGCTGTGTGTTTCGTTGTGAAAGCAAAACTACTTTGTTTGGCCTTCCAAAAGAGGACAATATCCGCTTCGTCATGCCTAGAGCTGATCTGTGCTGGTCGCTGAGGAAATACATCAACTTCACACTGTGGATCGCCGGATCGGCTTTGGCCGTGTTTTTTTAACTTAAACATTAATGTTTTTTTAACTTAAACATTCATATTTTAGCATCTTGATAAGCAAATAGCATAAATGTTGTGGTTTGTAAATCAACTAATCAAAAGAGACAGCTTGGTGGCCTTGCTGTAATGAACAGTAATTTTACAGCTTTGTCATTTCTGGTTAATTTTAAATTATAAAGGTAGTGACCTAATTCCATTTTAAAATGAATAGCAGTTTTTGCATTTGCGGATAAACAAAATAGTAAATATAAGTAAATGTATAATATACTATATTTAAAATTCACCATAATTATTATAGGAAAACATTACATTATTTGTATTATTTTTAACGAAAAATGCAAAAATCACAGCAATATCATAATTTGTTTAAAGCATTAAGTAAATGTACCCTCTAATTTGTGGTGACGTCAAGCAGATTTGGCATGTGCCAGAATGTGCGGGAGAACGGCTTGCACCCTTGCGGCGAATGAGCTCAGTCGTGCGGCTAACTATCGAGACCGGACGGGACAACGACACCGGCCCCGATGGAAGGATGGAGACACTGACAAATACTGGCCCTCATACAACAAGAGTCCTCAGTCCTTCAGCCCTGTACTGCTGTCCAACAGACACTTCAACAAGGCATGTCAAAACATATATGCACATTTGTCCCTGAAGAACAGCTGTTTAATGAAGCACTTTCCATAGGATGCCCCTGTAGATGAGTGTGTGTTGGCAGCGATGCGCTGGGGTCTCGTCCCGGCGTGGTTCAAAGAGAATGACCCCAGTAAGATGCAGTACAACACCTCTAACTGTCGCAGTGAGAGCCTGCTAGAAAAGAAGTCTTACAAGGTAGGTACATAAGACACCCTCATTCATTTTACATGAGCAGTGAAATGGGGTATCCCCGCACAATGCAAAATCTCATTGGTCTAAAATTCAGCTCCACATAATAGAGTGCAACAGTTGGATCCCCAAAAGTAAAAATCTCATTCATTTTTCTTCCATAGGGGATTTGGTTTTTAGCAACAACCTATAAACCATTAAAGACAGACCTACTGTGAGCTACAAGGTTGTTAATCGATGGTGTATGCTTTCGTTGACACCGTCAGCCCCCAATATTTAAACTTTTTTTTTTAAATAATGATGTTTAAGAGCAGAATTACTGGTGACAAACTAAATTACCCATGAATCGGCAGAGAAATCTCAACCAATCAGAAAATTGCGACAAATCACAACAAAAAAAGTACTATTTAATGATGTAATCAAATCATTCTTCCTACACTCTCAAACTACTTTAATATTTGTGTGCGTATTTAGCAATAAATAAAATGTGTTATTTTTTTCCCCAAACCATTTAAGCGCAAACCCCCACCCCGCCACATATTCTAAAGATTTCATTGTTTATGAAATTGAGTGATTGAGTTGACCAATGCAATTGGTAGCGGTGCAGGGTTTCATTCAATTCAGGCCACCAGCCTGCATTATTTCAACTTGTATTTTTAAATAATCATGTTTAATAGCAGAATTACTGCTGAAAAACTAATCTCCACCAGCCAGAAAATCGTGACAAGCGAATTGATCAAAATCAACAGCTGCTCACTCCTATGAAGCACTACGGATGACGTAGAGTCAGTTTCCTAATGTTCCCTAACTACTTAAATATTTGTATTATACATATATTTATTCATATATGTGTATCCCTGTGGGAAAATGAATTGGAAAAATACTGTCACTCTTATGTATTAAACATCAAATATTTTCTAATATTCTGTGGGCAGACATATGATTGTTGCTGGAAACTTCTTCTTCAGGATCCTCTTCTGAAAGGACAGCGCTGCGTCATTCTAGCTGATGGCTTCTATGAATGGAGGCGAACAGAGAAAGAGAAACAGCCTTTCTTCATTTACTTCCCTCAGACCCAAGGAGGGCAAGTGCCCGGTCAACAAAATATACTGAAAATGAAAAGGGACCAAAGTTTGGACCAAGCAGAGGTTAGCCCAAGTCTGACAGTTGTAAGAAGTACATTTGTTAACTTAAGTGGGTCTTACTCATCTGTTTATTCCTCCACTTGTCTACAGAGCGATCAGGATGACAGTGACTGGACAGGGTGGCGTCTGCTGACAATAGCAGGGCTCTTTGACTCCTGGACTCCTCCTTGTGGTGGAGAGACGCTGTACACTTACACTGTTATTACTGTAGACGCCTCTCCAAATCTTCAAAGCATCCATGACAGGTTGATCACATAAAAACTATGAATCATGGGGTTTTTATTGTGATGTTGTAAGTGTCATACACTTTATTGTAATGAGTCAAATGAACCTTGAGTTAATGTGTAACAGGATGCCATCTGTGCTGGACGGTGAGGATGAGGTAAGACGGTGGTTGGACTTTGGAGAAGTAAAGTCACTGGAAGCCATGAAATTACTGCATCCAAATTCCTCCTTGACCTTTCACCCAGTCTCCTCATTGGTCAACAATTCCCGCAACAACTCCCCAGAGTGTCTGCAGCCTGTAGAGCCCTCAGTTAAGAAGGTGAAACTTTTGGTCATTTTGAGAAAAGAAATGCACTCAAAACTATTTTTACACTAGTTTATTAATTTGTCCTCTAACAATGTCCAACAGTGTATATGCAGTACATACATCAGTGGAGAATTCTGGCACTTCTGTAATCATTTCCACATACTGAATTGGTTTATTTAACTGCTTATTTAGACATTTTTATATACTGTACATACACTACAGTTTAAAGGTTTGGGATTGGCAAGATTTTTTAAATATTTTAATGGCTCTTATGCTTACCAAGGTTGCATTTAGTTGATCAAAAATACAGTAAAAAACATGAATTTTGAGAAACACTATTACAACTTCAAATGACTTTTTCGATTTGCATATATTTTAAAATGCTATTTATTTTCATAGTTGAAGATTTATAGTCTGGGACAAGAGTAAACAAAATGTATACATTACAAACATCTGAAAAGTGGAAAAAAGAAAAATCATAAACCATTAATCATAATCATTCAAATACTGACCTTCCACCTTCTGTCCTGTCCAGACCGTTCAGCCTACAGCCAGCAGTAAAGTGATGATGAGCTGGCTGAAAACTGCCTCGCCCACTAAGAGGAAGAATCCTGATGAAGAAACTTCAGCTAAAGCACCTGAAGAAAAGCTTGCAGCAGAGAAGCAAACCAAGCCGACTGGGCCTCTCCAGCAGTGGCTGCTGGGAACGGGTTCCAGCAAGAAACCAAAGACTTGAAAACAGAACTTGTGTTCTTCAGAATGACCAAAGCTGACTAGTTTAAAGATTCAGAATGCTCCCTCACATGCCTAAAAATGTTTGTTGAAATGGCAGTTCACCCAAAATGGAAAAATAACTGAAAACCTACTCACCTCAGGCCATCCAATAGGAAGATGATGTTTATTCATCTAAACAGATTTGTAGAAATTTAGCATAACATCACTTGCTCACCAGTGGATCCTCAGTGAATGGGTGCCGTCAGAATGAGAGTCCAAACAGCTGATAAAAACATCAAATAATCTAAACGACTCAATTAAGTCCATCAGTTAACATCTTGTGAAGTGAAAACTTGAGTGTTTATAAGAAACAAATCCATTAAGGCATTTGAACTTTTAAACTGTCGCTTCCGGCCAAAATACGAGTCCATATTCCATAATAATGCTTTCTCCAGTGAAAAATCTCCATTTATTCTCTCATTTCAGAATCCTTCAACATAATTCTTTATAACCGTTTTGGACTGTTTTCGCTTGTGAAAGGTGCTTACTTTGTGAAACGATTACTTGTGGATTATTGTGATGTTTTTATCAGCTGTTTGGACTCATTCTGACGGCACCCATTCACTGCAAAAGAGCAAGTGATTTAATGCTAAATTTCTCCAGATCTCTTCTTTCGATGAAGAACAAAGTCATCTGCATCTTGGATGGCCTCAGGGTGAGTACAGTTTCAGCAAACTTACATTTTTGGGTGAGTTTCTTTAAGACAGTTAAGCGCTAATTTGCCAAGTATTCAGTGTGCAGTAGTGTGCATTTGACATTGTTCTTTCTTCATAATTAGATGATGAAAATAAACATTCATGTAATTTATAATAGTTGATTTGTGGACACATTTAATTCATTCATTTCAAATTGTCCCAGTTGTCACTTCTCAATAAGTGTACAGCAAACACACAATGTACAGCAGTTTTATTCAACAACTTAATTTTATTTCCATTACTTTGAAATACATTTATCTTGAACAATGTATACGCTGTGCATTTTGTTTCATTAAATGCCATGAACAATTCAGTTTTCCCCCAATGTTGTCTAGATGTGTTTATTTGTATATAATGCAACACAGATAATAATAAAAATAATTACAATAATAATAATGAACATACAGACAGGAAAAGATCCGAGTGATACTGAGCACTTGAATTCTCTACCATCCTGAGCTACTGGTAGAGTCTGGGCAAGATATGAAAGAATAGAAAAAACAAAAACGACAAGAGATGGCCTACGCCACTACTTGTTCACGGCAGACTCGCGGTGATTCGGTCATGCTGACATGAGGATCGACGATATAAAAAATATAAAGAAATACTAATTGTCATAATAGTATGAATTGTAGATCATTTAGATGTAATATCTAAATTTCCCCATCGCATGGTTTGCTATTCGTGTTTTTGTGTTCCATTTTGAGGACAGTGATTGGGCGTACACTAGATTAATTGACTGCAGCTCTCAGCTGTAACAGCGGGGGCAGTGTTAGACCTCCAGTGCTTCGGGACTACACAAACTGAGGAGCGTTTTTGGGTTCACGAGTTTAAGATGCAAATGTAGCATGCTTTACGTCAGGCCGCCATTTTATTTCAAGCAGAATGATGAAGCAGTTGAACATGACGGGTAGTTCTGGTACCAACGTACACCTCTGATACACCCCCCATCTTTCAGCGTTTCACGTCACATGTATTACAACTGCACTGCAGGACTGGATCATATAAAAAAAAAAAAAATCTCAAGAGCCATTCAAGTGTTGTGAAGAGTTCCAGTAGGACTTTTTATGTGGGTGAGGCGACAGTTCTGCAGAACCGGTGCGAGGTGTCGAGATTTGTGTACGAAAACGGGTGTCAGATTGAGCCTCTTGAGCATATGTGGGTGTGTGTGTTGTGTCGTGACTAAGGCTGTGAATGCGAACTGTGTAGTATACTGAATGAGAGGAAGTCTGCTCATCTACAAAGGCCAGTGATTATAGAGTTAAGGGGAGGGGAGGAGATGAAGATCGGGTGAAAGAAAGAACGCATGAGAGAGAGGGAGTGAGGCAGAGACAAGGCCAGAGAGGCTGAGGGTGAAACGCTGTGCCCCCTGGAGGTCCTCAGCAGCTACAAGTCTCTGCTGATGGCTTGGCTCTATCGTTCCGGTCTAGCTTAATTGGCTCGGGGAACTCGTTGTATAACTCCACTTCGGTTTCCTACAAAATTAAAAAGGGCCACAGTTAAGTGCAAAGTATACTTCAGTTTTGACGCAAACACAGTGTATGCGTACAGCCAAACACAACTTTCAAAGTATACTCATTTGATGGTGCATGCAAACACTTAAACTAGAAAGTTGCATCCTTGCCTCTGATTCCGTTTCTCAGAATAAACTCAATTGTTCGAGATGTATAAACATAGAACTGGAATATATATATAATTCAGAGGAAAAAGTCAGAATTGCTAGATATAAACACAGAATTCTCACAATTGTGAGAGAAACTGAGAGAAAAATGCAATTACCTTTTCTATTTTTTTTACCCCCCCCCCCCCCCCCAACAAACAAACAATTGTGACAAACTCAGAGGAAAAAAAAAAAATCAGATTTTCGAGATGTAAACTCAGGATTGCAAGAAATAAACAACTTTATGAGACAAAAAAAATCTGAATTACGAGATATAAACTCACAATTGTGAAAAAAGAAGTCATAATTGTGAGGAAAGGTCAGTTACCTTTATTTTTTATATTGTGGCAGAAACAAGCTTCTACATATCACTGTTGAAAATGTACTCGTTTAAATTAGAGTGTGTATTTCTTAACACACCTTGTGGACAAATTAATTGGTGTGAAAAAAACAAAAGGCACATTTTTGAGCTGAGCGTACAGCTTACGCACGGTTAGAAAAATCTTGACTGTGCACATAATATGCTAACGATGAAATTTGCATCATATGCACAGGAGCTTATGCTACGCCTACGTCATCCGCTGGAACGCCACTCTCTAGTGAATGCATTTATGGCAGTTAGCGGAAGCTAGAGATTACGGTTTATAATGTTTTAAATACGGATATTTTCAAATGCATTGCTTCGCTTCAGAAGGCCTTTATTAACCCCCCGGAGCCGTGTAGAGCACTTTTTATGATGGATGGATGCCCTTTTTTGGGCTTCAAAATTTCAACCACCATTCACTGTCATTATAAAGCTTGGTAGAGCCAGGACATTTTTTTATATAACTCTGATTGTATTCGTCTGAAAGAAGAAAGTCATTTACACATAGGATGGTTTGAGGGTGAGAAAGTCATGGAGTAATAAAAATTTTTGGGTGAAATATCCCTTTAAGTATACTTTGGGCTTCATCACTTCGTTTCCGCACCTAACGCAACACACATATTTCAGCAAACATACCTGTTTGAGTGCATTGCGCGCGATGGTCTGGAAAGCCTGCTCTACATTGATGGCCTCCTTTGCACTGGTCTCAAAGTACGGGATGTTGTTCTTACTCTGACACCAAGCCTGTGCCCGCTTGGTTGTTACCTGAGGGTGAAAAATATGAAAGAACAAAAATGTGAAATTCGCAAAGACTGCGATTAAGGTCATAGATACACCATTATGTTAAAAATGAGAAAAAGTGAACAGTGTTTGCCCATGCGAAAGTCTCCACCATGAAACTAGGCAATATGGCTCAGGCCCTTCAATGTACACAACAGTTTCATAGTTTGAATCAGTGAGAATACAATCAATTGATCAAAAGTGACGGTAAAGACATTTATAATGTTACAAAAAATCTATTTTTCAAATAAATTATGTTCTTTTGAACTTTCATCAAAGAATCCTGGAAAAAAAAGCATCACGGTTTCCACAAATAGATGAGCACCAAATCAGTATATTAAAATGATTTCTGAAAGATCATGTGAAACTGAAGACTGGAGTAATGACTACTGAAAATACAGCTTTGCCATCACAGGAATAAATTACATTTTAAAATATACTTGAATACAAATTGTTTTTTTAATTGTACTGTAATAACATTTCACAATATTACTGGTTTTACCGTATTTTAGATCAAATAAATGCAGCCCTGGTGAACATAAGAGACTCCTTTCAAGAACATAATTCTTAGCCACCCTAAACTTGTGATTTTTGTGGCTGCCAGATGAAAAAAAACATAAGTCTTCTCCCACAGCAAGTTATTTGAAGTGTCATTCACTGGAAGTTCAGCTACTTAAAACTTCTCCAAGACACTTTACATGTATATGGAGAGAGTGCAGCTGGTCCTAAATGAGCTCCCTTGGCCTCTTAGAATGTGACAAGATCTTGAAATATATATACATGCTTCTATATGTACATGGGTCAACAACATGATTTTTGTACAGATCTCTGTAGTAGAGAGTTTATTCTAAGGGTGCTTTCACACTAGCACTTTTGGTGCACATCCGGGTTCGATTGGTTCGTTTGGATGATGTGAACGCTGTCTTCCGAACTCAGGTGCGCACCCGTGAAGAGTACCCGAGTCCGCTTAAAAACGGTGGTCTGGGGTACGGTTCAAGTGAACTCCGGTACGGTTCGCTGCTGATGTGAACGCAATCCGCTATTAATGACGTATTATTTGATAAAAATGTGTGTTTCACTCACTTTCTTGACGAGTGTGACTGACGCGCTGCAAGCAGAGAGCTGTATATCTCATTTCTGTTCACCTTCAGAGTACTTTAGAGCATTTGCAGAACATTCGTAAGGCAGACGTAAGTGCCGTTATGTACTGAAGCTTTGGAAACAAAACCAACGGTTCAAAAACATAAATATAAAATTGAAGAGAGCCTTGCTACACATTTTGCCATCTTCTCCTGCACCATCATTACTAAGCAACGGGGTAAACAGCTGCTGGCTTGATAACGCAAACGAACCACGGTTCGGACCCAAATAATATAATGTGAACACAGTCCTGAGGGGGCAGGGGGAGGGGGGAGAAATCGAACTCGGGTTCGGACCAAGCAATCGAACCAAGTGTGAAAGCACCCTAAAACGCATTAAAAATGCAACACACCTCTAATATGGTGAGCATGTTTTAAATTGTGCCTCTAGTGCGCTTATGTTCTACGTTGGCCCACCCTCAAACACTGTAGCTTGTTCATATCAAGAAGACACTGTGTCCTACGCTGTGAAAGTAAATTTGTTTTATTATCACTTCCGAATGAAGAGGCTGCAAAGAATCAGTGGTTAAAATTCATAAAATTCAGTACAACCCCAATCTTTTTTTATGTTCCGGTCATTTTACTAATGACCGCTTCTCTAATCTCGGGATTCACAAAAAGCTTGCTCTTGAAAGATGGATCAGTGCAACAGACTGGGCCATCTGACCAATCAGAGCAGAGTAGGCTCATGGAAAGGAGGGGTTTAGAGACTGAATCTCAGAACTGCTTCGAACAAATCGTTTGAGAATCGTTGGAAAATGAGGTGATAGTAAATGCATATTTTGGAAAACTAAAGCACATTTTGACCTAAATTGTAAACCTATTGTAGGAGACTCCCAAAACAATGTTAGGAACCTTAAAAATGGCATAACATGGGCACTTTATTTTATTTTCTAAATTTTCATTATATTCTTGATATAATCATGTGAAAAATAAGCCTCATTAAAAGAAACCTGTTAAAAAAAAACCTTAGTTAGTCATAATCTTTTATTTACATTATTACAGAAAATTTACAAAAATGCTTGAACTCTTAATAAATTCGACAACCATTTTTCCATCAAATTAAAGTGATGTGGTACGACTAGCATGCTAAAATAAAAGAATAAAACCTCAATGTCTTAGAGAGAACCCCTGCAGACCCTCATGACAGGAATCACTGCACCCACCTGCCTATTCTCCAGATCGATTTTGTTGCCCAGCACCACGAAGGGGAAGTTCTCTGGGTCACGTGGGCTGGCCTGGATCAGGAACTCGTCCCTCCAGCTGTCCAGTGTCTTGAAGGTGTTTGGGGCAGTGACGTCGAACACCAGCACACAGCAGTCGGCGCCGCGGTAGAAAGCCACACCCAGAGACTGGAACCGCTCTTGACCTGCTGTATCCCATATCTGAATGAAACGACACGGTTCATAAACCTTCTTTCATATACGAACATTCTGTCAGGCTGCATTATAAAATGCATGAAAACAAATGGACAGACAGATCTATATAGTATGCCAGTTACATCTGTTATTATTTTTGTGTTCCTTGGGAGATGAAAATGTCAAACATACTAGAAACGACATGAGGGTGAGTAAATGATGACAGAAATCATATTTTGGTTGAATTATAGCCTTTAAAGCCTTCTCCCAGTTCATTAAAAAGAAAAATGTAAAGCTAGCTGAAGTAATGAGATTACACACATTGGTATGGGGAAAAGAAAAATGCTTCAGCTGCTTTCATTTTTTATTTCAAAGCATCACATGCTTTCAGAAAAATAACCATCTCTACCTGCATTGTGACAAGTCGGTCATCAACCATCACTTCTTTTGTCAGGAAATCTGCTCCTATAGTAGCTTTGTACTGGTTACTGAACTTCTTATTCACATACTGGTTCATCAGAGATGTCTTCCCAACCCTGTTGAGACAAAACAGCGTTTAATCCAGTACCTGGCAGAATAAAAGGAGAACTAACACATCTATTTGTGACTGTGCACAACTATGAGTCATGCCAAATTAAACACTATATAAACACTAATAATGTAGGCCATAACAAAATTTACATTCCCTTTGTGAAACTGAAACTATTTTCTTGAGAATCTATATCCCACCCACAAACTTTCCCATCTGGAAAGCTCGTAAGACATCAAGAGGAAATGAAAGGCTTTTTGGAGGTTTTGTTTTTGGGTGGTTTAAATGCCCAGTGCGTTATGAATCATCTAAACACATTTATACTGTTAGTCAAACAGTGCACTTTATAGCGGTGTATTTATAGTGCATTTTCAAACATTTCGATACACAACTTTGAGCTGAACATCTAAATGCACATATGACATGACTCTGTGGGACGCGGTTCATTTTGCACTCAGTGGCAATGGTTCACACTCCTGCCTTAAATTAGTCCAAGTCCAATTAGTGGACTATTTTTTCTCATGGTGCTTTATATTTAGCAGCGTCACCACTATCTATTTGCATCTTTAATCTATGAACACTACTACTTCTATTTAACAGAATGCTCTAAAATGTCATTCTTAAAGGGATGGTTTACCCAAAAAAAAAAATTCTCAATTTAAACAGCCCCTGACCTAAATATTATGGGGGGGGGGGGATACTATGGTAGTCAATGGCTACCGTCAACTGCTTGGTTACCCACATTCTTCAAAATATCTTCTTTTGTGTTAACAGAATAAAGAAACACATGAAGGTCTGTAACAACTTCAGGGTGAGTAAATGAACAAGAGAGTGATCAACCCCTTTAAAAACTAAATGAAAGTGGCAGTAGCCTCGACTTTATCACAGGGCACTGTGCTGAATGTGGAAACTCACCCGGAGTCTCCAAGGATGATCACCTTCAGAAGAACTTTCTTCCTTGATGTCATAGTGTCACAGCTGGGGAGGAGAAAGCACAGAGCATGACGCCAAGATTTCAACAGCATAGCTCATATGAATAAAAAGGAAGTGAAAGCCAAAACTGGTTGTACTCAATCAGGCCTATTTCAAGGACATGCGGACAGGACAGGAGCCTTGTAGTATGTAGTAAGCAAACTGCTATAGCTACAACCACAATCACCCATTTGATTGAACTTACACACTCTAAGTGTGCTAAAAAGGCCTTTTTTGTTTCAAGGACAAAACCCATGATTCTGCTAGCACTCTCAAATTGGTCATGTGCACTCTAACTACCAAAGTCACGAGAAACGCACTCTCACAGACAACACGTACTGTTGCCTGCCTACCGTTAAACACACAGACTTCCCTTTTTAAGGGGAGGGCTTGAACGTAGAGTTTACTAAACGCTTCTCCATCTTTCACTCAGTACAGATCCATCTGCTGAGGTACTGCTGTTTATCCAGGCCATGAAAGTGAGGGCCATGGATCATTGCTAAACACTTTAGGAAGTAAATCAAAATGACAGCATTACATGGAATAGCACATCCTATAACAACAACCACCACCAACAAAAAAATAGCTGCCATTAACAGAGGGTCTTAGGTCACATGGTGCATTGTTGTGCCAATACACAACATTTGAATGGCAGAGCATGGAGCGATCATAAATTATGGTGATTACAACATATTTAATTAAGTCATAATTTATCCATGTTATGGGTGATAACCGCTAAATGGATCAAATTAAAATTCAATACTATTTTGTCTTAATAAATAAAATTATTAATAAAGGCTAAAACCAATTATTTATAAATAATAATTATCAAATGCTACAACTGAATTTAGGCATCACAATATTATAATGTACAGCACGAAAAATGGATATTCGTTTTCAGATTATTATTTTTTTAATTTGAAGTGTTTGATGATACATCCAATATCATCCGATATGGTACCGATATATTATCAATTCTTAATGGTAATACCAGAAATACAAAATAAAAGTGTCATAAATGGCAGACTATCACTAAAATGTATAATTATATACAACAAAGGTTGGGTGTATTGATATGTTACTAAATAGTATGACATAATAATTGAAACCATGGCATAGTTTAGGTTGGATGTTTCTTTTCAGCATTTATCTCAAATGTGAATGTTATCGGCTTCAAAGACATCACAGGGGCTGAGCGTATCAAGACCACCTCTAACTCAAGCATTATGTTTTCACTTTAACTTCAAAGGTCACAAATGTAACAATATACATATTAAGGCGATATACCATATAAAATGGTACTGCAATACTAAACTACT